>NW_011888824.1:8488879-8525487 GCF_000151845.1 Pteropus vampyrus | reverse complement strand
TATGATTATCACATTTGTAGACTCACTTATATAAGCACTAGGTAGCTCTTTTCCTCTAGTAGTTCCCTACTTTTAAAAATTTTATATATATATATATATATATTTTTTTTAAATTAAAAAAAACTTGTCTTTGCCTACTGTTTTCTGTTACTGTTAGGTCACATCCTGAGTTTACTCACACCCTGGCTAAACTTTCAATCTGGTTTCTTTCTTTTCCCCCTCTTTCATGAGGGTATATTCTGACAGTTTTAACAAGAATACTGTTGAAATAATTCTCAACTTTTCTAAAGCCATTTTCTATGCAATTCAAGTTAGTTGACTTTAAAAATTTAGGGAAAACAAGATGCCAGGAGAAATGAAACTTTGTATTTTGCCCACAATTTATAAAGAGTAGGTTTTGATTCAGCTTAGCTCACATCTGATTCTTTGACTTTTCTCTTAGGTTAGCTCAGACTATAGCATATTTAGCAGACTGTTATATTACATTATATACTAAAACAAACTTGAAATTTTTCTTATAAGGACAGGATAATAGGGGACTAAATCAAGTTCTATGTAGAATTTAGATACATGAAATTAAATCATTTTAGCACTCAGAGTTTTCTTTTAACATAGTAGCACTTTCGACTGACTTTACCAATTCAAAAAAGAAAGTCAGTTTTGCGAAAATAGTCATTGTCACATCTGTAGTCTATTAAATAATGATTAATTAAAGTCCAAAAGGAAAACAAACAAACAAACACATAAACAAAATTTGTGGTTAAGTCATGATGGCACTAGTTATTTTTATCAGGCTAAGTTTTCATACTTTGTCCTCATTAGTAGAATATTCTCATTAGCCTGGTATGTTATTACATTATCCTCAGAGGTATCTTTGGGTGGGTGTCCAGCAGATGATGTAACATCCCAAAGAATTGCAGTGCTCCTCTGGATGTATGTGACAACCTCGTTTTAGAAAGTTCTTTTTCTAAGAAGTTTTTGAAAAGATTGGCAGATTCTTCGCCTTGATCATAGCATGCCACTTAATCCTCTTTCAACCATAATGTGTTTGAAGAATTAACTAAGCCATGAATTTCTGTGTATGGATGAAAGCTTTTTGAAAATATTTTCCTCTGTAATTGAAACTTGTTTTTGATGGTAGTTAAGATAATTTTAGCAAGCAAAACATCTTAATTGGCATTTGAATAACTTTTTTTTAACACATTAAAACTCAGTGATGGATTAATACTCTATCCATTTCAGACTGAATTTATAGTATGAAATCTAAATTATCTGATAATTAGGAAATTTATATTTAGATTTTAATAGCATAGAAATTAAGTCTCCTCTTCACTTTTACAATGTGAAACAGTACTCGAATTTTCACTAAAAGAAAAAATATATATACATGTATATATTTGTCTATCTGATTTTTAGCCATGATTTAATAGGCACCTACCATGTTTCAGGCATTATACTTGGTATTGATAGTAGAAATATAAATAAGAGCAAGATCTGCCCTCAGGTGACCCTCATAATCTAGAGGAGGAGGAGGAGACACAAATACAACCCCATGGTAACAGCCTTTCTTAAATTCTATAGCACAGGTGAGAATAAGGTGCTATAGGAGCATCCTGGGAAGTGGGGAGGAGGATAGTAGGAATTTGCAAAAGGAATAAAACAGGTATGAGACTTTAAAGTCTGAACAAAAGTATCAAAAAGTACATTTCAGGCTGGAAGGGACACTGTGATAAAGGGCAGAGAGATGTGAAACTACAAGAGACCTTCAAATGGTTCAAAATGGTGAAGACATAGGAAAAGTGGGCCAATTTGGCCAAATATTCATAAAAATAGATTGGAGTACATTTAAAAAAAAAAAAAACATAGTGTCATGCTAAAGGGTCTAGACTTCATTCAATAGGAAATGGGATCATAAAAGTCTTTGAAAGGTTTACTTTTTATTTTGGAATAGCAATTTGAAAATTGCTTCTGGACTTAGAAGACCACTAATCTCACAAGTTAGGATTTGTTTTTAAACAAATGTGGGGCATGCTGCATTTCCCTTCTTAGAGATTCACTTTGCACTTTTATAGATTAGAGGCTCAGAAAAACTCTGCATTAAATAATCCCGTGAATATTATTTAATTTACTGTTTCCTAAATGTATATAATCATGGAACTCTCTTTTCTGCCTTTTTCATTTTTCTTCCACAGTATACTTTAGGAAAATTCTATTATATCAAGAGAACTTGTTTGTGGAGTATGGATAAGATGGGAAGAGAGTTGAGACTGGGGGCCAATATGGAGAGCTATAGATGAGATATAACTGCACTAATAACCAGTAACATCCATTTTGAAATTAATTTTTATTTTTAAATCATGAATTTTTCAATGCCCTTGTTTCAAACTTTTATGAAAATTTTTATTTCCATTTAAATCGAACCAGCAAATTTAACTTTTGTAAAACTTTTCTTAGAATACCCATCATAGAGACCATCATGAAAGATTCTTTAAATGGTACATACTGATTTTCTTTACTAACGTGCACTTTAAAAGAACTATGCAATCCATGTTTTAAAAATCCTGGCAAAATACAGCTATGCTAGTTATAGTTACTGCTGTCAGTTTTTTAAACAGTTATAGCTGTGAATAACATCAGAAAACAAAATCCATTTGCTGTCTGTGGCTGGAAATTCTACAGTTTTTGAAAGCTGGAATTACTTGGGAGTGGCCATTGAAATGTGTCATGGAGGAGATAATAACCTCACTGTTTCCCCTTAAAATTTGGCCCACACAAAATGCCAAAACACTTACAATATGTTCGAATGAAGTCTGATTTTGTAACAATTTCTAAAATTAGAAAAGTAATAACATATTGTAAAATTTACACGGACTTCTTATTTTCAATTAGATGAAACATTTGTAGTAAATACTAAAACTCTATCACTTGCTCATGAATTCTGGAGTAACGTATTATAGAGATCTCTTTTCTTTTAACTTAGAGAAATTTCATTTACCTTGTTTCTCAAAACTCTCAATTTGCAGGTGAAAATATCAGGTCCAAATTTCTCTCCAAAACACAGAAAATACTTTCATGTGGAACACTAACACTAAAAATAGGAAAGCTTTTTTGGCTTGTAACTACTTAAAATTATAACATTTAAAGAGAGAAGAGTGAGTTAAATTGCTATGTTAGTTAAAAATCTTACCTTGCCTCTAAAAATCTGTTATATTTAACCTATAAGGATCTCTTTTTATAGTTCTCTAAATGAATTTTAAAAAATTCATTTTTTTTCTAACCCTTCGCGTCATTTGGCATTAAATATTTCTTTTTTTTCCTCATCATTCAACAATGATATTTCCTATAACTTAGTTATAGTGCATCATCTATTTCAGTCCTTAGCTTTCTCAAGAGGGAGTCTTTTCATTATTCACGTGTCCTTGAATTTGTAATATCTAGTTCATTTCTTACGATGTTGTCTTTTCTTATACCTTCCATTTCTCATATTTTGATCATACAATGTTGTGATGAGAAATGTACCTGTAATAGCTCTGGGCATATTTCTCTCGTCTTCATTTCCTAACCAGTTAGGATGGGTTCCTCTTTCTCTGTAGAATAACTACTTGTGAACTGTCAACACAAATTTCCAATAGGCTTAGGAATATTGCAGAAATCTAAATTTGATTTTAACAGATAGCACTTCTCACACTCTATGAGAATCTTTAGGAGATAATCTTCAGCCTGGCAACCTGGCATCCTTACATATAATATATTCATTAAATTCTTAGCTTAAGAGGCAACCCAGTGAACTGCAAATCCTTTATAGGGGGCCTTTCCCTATGCAGGGGGTAGAGATTCTCTAAAATGGATCAGTACTGAGGAAATTTTAAATTGTTCCTTGAGGCCATTTAAAATAGCTATAGATGAATGTCACATTGGAATATGAGGAAATAAGTTGGCAAACAGTTGCTGTTGGAAGTCAGAACAACACACATTTGACTCAATTTCAATCAAATGCTGAGCTGGGCAAAATCCTTACCTCCTACCTATTTTCCCCTCCTGCCTATGTGGGAGGGGAAAGTTGGACTCAACAAAAAACAAGCTCAACAAGATTTAAAGGACTAAAAATTTAAATATTGTGTGAAATATTTGCTGTGAGTAACTCCAACGAGACTGTGAACGTGTCCCAATGCACACAACAGCAAAATTGTTCGTGGATCAGACAAACTGACTCAGAAAAGCATATGGAATAGTGTTGGGATAGATTCTAACTCATTTGTTTTATATACACTGGAGTCTATTATAATGTGTTAGTAAAGAAATTAACAGCCACAATAAAACAAAGAAATAAATGTATACCAACAATAAAACAAAGAAATAAATGTATACCAACAACTTAAGCAGCTCCTCATTTGCCAATATTGTAAATAGAACTAAAGTGTTGCTTTATGAAAACGTTCTTCGGAAATTTATTGAATTCCGTTTTGATATAAAACAATCTTTGATGCTTATTAAAACTTAATTTAAGCCATTCTAGAAGCCTGCATTTTAATGAAAAACATTCTTTTCAATAATTTCATGTAAAATTAATGACTCCATGATTTTAAATGCAGACCTCTTTTCACATTAGATTTCCTAGGAACCAGATCTGATATGTTTGGGAAACTTCACATATAAAAATAGCAACATATCACATGTCTGATAATCTCCAAATGTTTATTTTCATGAAGAATGAAAAGTATTCTTGTTTTTTTGGCATCCTAAATAAATAGCAATCAGGAAAAAACAAAATTAGATTTGCTATAATTCCTAACACCTCCAATTATTATTGCAACAGTTGAATTATTTTTACATTCTCCTACCCCCACCATGTTTTAAAAAATATATTAGCACATATAAACCATTACTAAATATATTCTCTCCCTTTTATCCCTTATTTAGTCTTAAAGTGTTATTGTCTCTCTAGATATTTAGTTGTCTATAACTTATTTTTTAATGGATTCCTCAGGAAAAGCCATGCAAACCCTATCCTCTGAAATCTTGCATGTTGACAGTGGTTTGTCAACTTGGAAGTCAGTTTTGCAGGACATAAAATCCTTGCTTCACATTTGTTTCCCATGAATATTTAAATACTTTATTTTCTTCCAGTATTAATGTCTGCTGAAAAGTCTGAAAAGTGTCTAATTTTTTTCCTCTGTTAGTCAGTTATTTCTTTTGCTTAGATGCCCTAAAGTTTTTCAAGTCCAGTAATTTTGTTAGATTGTCTTAGTGCTGGTAAATAAGTAGCTATTCCTAGATATGAAATAAGCTCTTTAAATTAGGTGGTTTTTTTTTTTTTTTCCGGGAAAGTTTTCTTTTTTATAATTAAAAAAAAAATTAATTATAGTTGGCATACACTATTATATTAGTTTTAGGTATGCATAGTGATTATACATTTCTATAACTTATGAAGTGACCATCACTATAAATCTAGTACCCATCTGATACCATACCAAGTTATTACAAATTATTGACTGTATTCATTATGCTATATTTACATCCCCATGACTATTTTGTAATTACAAATTTATACTTTTTAATCCTTTCCCATTTTTCACCCCCCAACCTCCTCCCAGTTGCGACAATCAAAATGTTCTCTATATCAATTAGTTTGTTTCTGTTTTGTCTGTTTGTTTATTTTGTTCTTTAGATTCCACATGTAAGTGAGATCATATGGCATTTGTCTTTCTCTGTCTGACTCACTCTACTCAGCACAATACTCTCTAGGTCCATTTATACTGTTACAGAGGTCAAGATTTTTTTTTTTTATGACTGAGTGATATTCTATTGTATATATTTACCACATCTTCTTTATTCATTCATCCATTGATGAACACCCAGGTTGTCATATATATTGGCTATTGTAAATAATGCTGCAATGAACATAGGAATTTATATGTCCCTTTAACTAGTGTTTTGTGTTTCTTTGGATAAATACCCAGAAGTGGGATTACTGGGTCCTTCTTTGTTTCTTATTATAGCCTTTCTTTTGAAATCTATTTTGTCTGGTATAAGTATTGCTACTCTATATTTTTTGTTTGTTTCCATTTTTATGAAAAAATTTTTTCCACCTCTTAACTTTTAGTCTTTTTGTGTCTTTTGATCTGAAGTGAATCTCTTGGAGGCAGCTTTTGCAAGGGTCTTATTTTCTTATCCATTCAGCATCCTATGTCTTTTCATTAGAACATTTAATCCATTTACATTTAAAGTAATTGTTGATAGATATGTAGTTATTGCCATTTTATTATTCATATTTTTTATTTTTCTTCTCTTTTTCCTTCTAGAAATCCCCTTAACATTTCTTGTAAACTGACTTGGTGGTGATGAACCCCTTTAGCTTTTTCTTGTCTGTGAAGCAATTTATCTGTCCTTTGATTCTAAATGATAGTTTTGCCTGGTAGTGTAATCTTCGTGTAGGCCCTTGCTTTTCATTATTTTGAATATTTCATGCCATTTTCTTCTGGCTTGCAAAGTTTCTGTTGAGAAATCAACTGCCAGTCTTATGGGAGCCTCCTTGTAGATAACTAATTGCTTTTCTCTTGCTGCTTTTAAGATTCTCTTTTTGTCTTTAGCTGTTGGCATTTTAATTATGATATGTCTTTGTGTGGGCCTGTTTGGGTTCATCTTGTTTGGGACTCTGTGCTTCTTGGGCTTGTACGTCTATTTCCTTCACCAGGTTAGAGAAGTTTTTCAAAATTATTTTTTTCAAATAAATTCTCAATCTCTTGCTCTCCTCTCCTTCTGGTCCCCCTATGATGCAAATATTGGTATGCTTGATGCTGTCCCAGAGGCCGCTTAAACTATCCTCAGTTTTTTGGATTCTTTTTTCTTGTTGCTGTTCTGATTGAGTATTTTCTGCTACCATATCTTCTAAATCACTGATTCAATCCTCTGCTGCATCTTATCTACTATTGATTCCCTCTAATGTATTCTTCATTTCAGTTATTCTAGTCTTCATTTTGACTGGTTCTTCTTCTTCTTTTTTTTTATCTCCATTTTTATGTTTTCTATCTCTATGTTAAAATTCTGACTGAGTTAATTTACTGTTCCCCTAAGTTCATTGAGTATCCTTAAACCAATGTTTTAAACTCTATATCTGGTAGATTGCTTGTTTCCATTTTGTTTAGTTACTTTTCTGGAGCTTTGTTCTATTCTTTTACTTGGAACATATTTCTTTACCTTCCCATTTTGGCTGCCTCCCTGTGTTTGTTTCTATGTATAAGATTGGGCTGCTCTATCTCTCGGTCTTAGTAGAGTGGCCTTATGTAGTAGGTGTCCTGTGTGTCCCAGTGGTGCAGTCTTCATGGGTGCTCCAGGCATATTCATTGTATGGGTTGTGTGTGCCCTCCTGTTATACTTGAGCCTTGGTTGTTGTTTACATGTCAATGGGAGGAATTGTCTCTGGGCAGATTGGTTGTGAGGACTGGCTGTGACTACAGTAGAGGAGTCATTGTGTAGAGGCTGACCCTATGGAGCAGGATTTACTTTAGCAGGACTCTGGTGCCTGCCCAGTCTTCCCTGTGGGTGTGACTTGCTTGGATATGGCCCAGGGTGGTGCTCCCACACTGTCCAAAGTCAGCTACCAGGTGTACCTGTCCTAGGACCACTTGGAAGAGGCCCTACCATTGATCAAGTTCAGCCTGTTCCTGTACCTGGCCCGGGGTCATCTGGCATGAGCCACCAAGCAATCCACAGATGGCTGCCACTTGCATTGAGCTTAGAGATGCCTTGGAGTTGATTATATAGTTTTTAAAATGTTGCTGGATACCCTTTCACAGAATCAGACAGGCGAATTATATAGCAGAACCAAAACCCACAGACAACTTTTGATATAAAACTATGTGACTAGATATTCCCACAAACTAAAGAACAAGAGAGTGAGGACAAAAAGCCAATAGCCACAAGACTTGCAAGTTTTATCCTCTAAAGGATATTTGGCAATGCCTGGAAATACTTTTGATACATTTTTGGTTGTCACAACTGGGATTGCTACTGACAACTATTGATTAGAGATCAGCGATGCTACTAAATATTCCAATATCTCACTGTTGATGAGAACACAGCCAATACAGAAAAGTGTTCCTTAAAAAATTAAAATTTTTTTAAGCTGCCATATGATCCAGCAATTCCACTTTTGGGTATTTATCTGAAGACAACAAAAATATTAATTCAAAAGATATATGCATTCTTATATTCATTGTAGCATTACTAGTAATAGCCAAAATATAGAATCAATCTAGATGTCTATCAATAGATGAATAGATGAAGAATATGTGGAATACATATGTTTGTGTATACACACATTCTACACACACATATATACATACAATTGAATATTATTCAGCAATTAAAAATAATCTTGCCACCTGTGACCTAGAAGAAGATGGATAGACTTAGAGGTATTATGCCAAGTGAAATAAGTCAGACAGAAAAGTAAATACCATATGATCTCACTTATAAGTGGAATCTAAACAAAACAAAACAAATAAATTAATGAAACAAAACAGAAACAGACCTATAGTAATAAAGAAAGAGCTGATGGTTGCCAAAGAAGGAAGTAGAGGAGGGAAATAAAACATTAAAAAAAAAAATTGAGTAATGCTAAGTGCTAGCCAAAATAGGGCAATTAAAAACAAACAAACAAACAAACAAAAAACCAGGCTAATAATTACATGACCTATTGCTGCGTAAAAACAAAACAAAACAAAGAACAAAGGGCCACAGTACAAACACAAATATGTAGTATATCTGAGATATTAAAATTTCATGGCAGAGACAACTGAGAAAAAAAATGACTGAAAATATTTCTTAGAGGGGGAATAGTGAAAAAAGCATGAGAAACACTGTTCCAAACTGAAGAAGGTTTTGTTTTTATCAGACAAGTTTGATGGGACTGCATTTGTAATTCAGATTCAGGAGGAAAGAAGGAAAGGCAGAAAAACAATACAGTGAAGATTTAGGACTAGTAGGAATTTTTTATATGATGGTGGAAAAAAGAGGTACTGAAGGAACTATACATGGATAAATTCAGCAGAAAAGAGCATAAGATGAATTATTCTGAAGTGAACAATGTGCCCTTTTACAGTATCTGGGAATAGAAATCATGATTCCTAATCTTTCATTAGAAATTATTTTGCCCATCGTTTCTTTCACAAACTCCATCTCAGTCTTCCCCTGAGAGAGCCACAGCCAGCTAGATCTGGAATAAATTTTTGCTAGCAGTACTAGCTGTGTAGCCTTGGGGATGTCACTTGCTATCTCTGAGCTTAAATTTATTAATTTGAGAAAAAAGGGAATAAGAATCCTATCTTCTAGTGTTGTTGAGAGAATTAAAGATATGTACACAATATCTACTCAAAAAGAGAGCAATAATAATGGTATTTTAAAATAACATTTTAAATAAATTGTTTTTATGTAAATTATATATAGACATAGTAACTATATGTAGACATAGTAACTTCACCAGAATCAACTCATCAATATACCCCAGTCACCTTTGTTCAACTCACATTGTACAATATGTTCTTGCAAGTTATTAGAGAATTCAATATTACCATTGGGAGAGTTATATACTTTGGTGAGTTGTGTGTACCTGAAAACAGATATGGCAGCAAGATGAGCAATGGGGAATGGTCTGAATTAATCTGCAGGATAGGGGAGTGTGTATATATATATGTTGATACATCTGATGCACGTACAGATCATGAGATGGTAGGTTCACAGTTCTATGTGAATATAAACTGTCTTCAAGTGTAAATGTATTGATTCCAACTCACTTCCACAACAGAATTTGTATGTTTTTTGTTGTTGCTATGTTGAAGAAGCTCAGGTTGAAGGGCAGCTGTGTTAGTTTCAGTTTCACTGGAAGGACAGAACAGAAATCAGCCAACCACAATGTATACTGTGTAACTCTTTCCAAATGCTAATCTCAAACCCTTGAACCTGTGGTTTCAGATGGACACAACCTTGATAGCTTGAGCACAATTTGATCATAACAAAACCCAAGGATATTTGGGTTTGCATCCCTTGAGAAGCTATTGCTACAAAATGTTCTACTACATTCCATATTTCTGTGTTAAAAGCCTATTACAGTTTATAGTAATTAGTAAAACCTCATGAATTGGAAAGGCAAAAATCATATATAGTAGAAGCTTATGAGACCTCTTTATTAAGTGATTTGCTCTGTTCTAGAAGTCATGAGATGAGTCATTATATCTTATAACAAATTATGAAAGCTATATTATTAGATAAAATTATATCTTCTATCTTTTAGAGTGGGTATTCTGTTAAACATATCAATTGACATTGATGCCTGTAGTCAGATTTTAGTGTTTGTGCAACAGGTAAAGAGAATTGTGATCATGGCAGAATTCTTACTTAGTGAATCGTATCTCACTGTGTTCAATATTGTCAGTTTTATTTCAAAGTATATGATAATGTCTGTCATATGTGGTGTGGATTCATTTGTACTGATAGGACTCCTCTTGTACTAGGAAAAAAAAAAAAAAGCCACTAGGATTTTGTGGCTATCTAACAAAGAAGTACCTTCTATTTTGATGATTAGTTGGCATTATGTCTCTTGATTGGTCATTATGAAACAGTTCTGATAGGATGGGTCAAGTTTTAGTCTGTTGATTAAAAGACAAAATCAAAAAAATGCCTTATAATAGTTGATTCAGATGGCATAAAGGAGCAAGCCATACTGTGGGAAGTCAAGGGTTCAGTCTGAGATTATTCCCAGTATACAGAGTATTCAGAAACCTCTGTCAGCAAATGGCTGCTAGGCTCTTATTATTCATAAAATCTGGATGCTTGGTTGACCATGGGGAGTCCATATCAGCAGATAAATTCCTTCTCTGGAACACACATCGAACGAATCTTTCTTCTCAGTGTCCACACTTTATACTATCGTCTCTTCCTTGCTTTTAATGCAAAGTTATACTGAACATATTCTCTTTTCCTGTAAGATAAATTCAGTGTTTATTCATTCAATCAATATTTACTGAGTACCACAATATGCTAGGCACTGTTCTAAGTACTGGGGATGCAAAAATAAAACAGAGAAAAGCTTGTCTCATGGAAACCACATTCTGGCAAGATGAAACTGACAATAAGCAATGTAAAGTAAATAAAATAGCTAGCCAGAAAACAATGGTGGAAGAAGGACATATAATGTTGGGTAAGGGTGTTTATAAGTTTTGGATAAAGTGGCAAGTGAAGTTTTCAATGAAAAAAAATGACTTTTGAGTAAAGATGTGGAGTTAAAGAGTAAGCATGTCTATAGGAAAGGAATTCTAAGCAGAGGTCACAACAAGTGCAAAGGTCCTGAGATGAGAATACGGTTGACAATTTTGAGAAAAAGGAAGACGTGACTCTATAGTAAAAGCAGAAGAACAGAATATTAAGAGAGGAGGTCAAAAAGATTGGAAAAGATAGATCATGGAAGGCCCTTAGGCCATAAAAATAACTTTGACTTTAATTATGTATATGAAAATATTAATATTTTTCTCTTCTTTTTGATCTTTTCTCTGAGAGTAGAATTATTCAAACAACCACAAAAAGAATTTGGATTGCTGCAGTAGACATGCAAGAAAAAGGAAACAGTATATACATATACATTTTTTTTTAAAGGTGGAGAATCTTTCAAGCTAGTAATAAAGCAGGAAAGTGAAGACAAAAAAGTTAATATTCAGGGTTTTTTTTTTTTTTTCAATTTCAAAGAGGCTCTTGAGTATCAAAAGGAAAGCCCATGGGGTTGTAAAACACTGTATATGCTATTAACAGGAATAGAAAGAGAATAGAGGAAGAGACTGAAGACCTTGGATCCCTGCCCCAACTCAGAAGGGACTGGGTGGCTTAGGAAGGAAGAGAAGGTGGTCAGGTGTGTCCTTGAAGGGTGTGTGTGTGTGTGTGTGTGTGTGTGTGTGCACGCGCACGTACGTGTGTGTGTGTGATGGGCCAGGAGGAAGTGAGTGGAGGCATATGCTTATAGAGAAGTGAGAGTTTGCAGTGGAGGCAGTGGGCAGAAAGGCTGAGTAACTTTGATGGACGTTGACAGGGAACATGTGCAAGCCAGTGTCTTTGGAACTGTAGGTGCAACAAAATTTACATCCAAACTGCCTAATCCCTAGAGGATTATCCAGTAAAGGACACTCAACTCTGTGACTTTGCTGAGCAACACCCTCCTCCCCACTGCCATGAGTATATCCCTGTAAGGATCTGTAAAATAGCTACTGTTCATGCCCTGGACTCTCATAATTCTGTAAACAAAGAGATAGGGTCAAGTTGGGCCACTGAATGTCTGGAGAGAAGGAGTTCAGGCCAGATGCTCAGAAGAGACTGGGTAATAGGGCAAACAGCCTGGTTATACCTTGTTTGGTAGAGTGATAGGCTTACTGATGACTAGATGCTTATTTTATTAAAAATACTAAGAATATGCAAATATTAAAACTTTTCTTGACCTTTTCTCTGATAAGCAGAATCATCAGTGCAGCCTTAAAAAGAATTAGAATTGTTACAGTAGGATGGCAAGGAAAAGAACACACACACACACACACACACACACACACACACCCCTCCCAAACCAAATATATATATTTGGAGTGTTTCAAACTAGTAATAAAGAAGAAATGCAAAGAGAAAGAAATATTACTTTTGTTGGGTACAAAATTAGTGTAATTAGTGACTTAAAAAATAGATAACTTATCCTTTGGCGGATGGCAGATGTATTTGGGCAGATCATATTTTTAAATATGGTAGGTAGAACAAATATGGTAACTTCTAGAGACTTTATTTGGAAAATTCCATTTCAGATATAGACTCCCTGGTAAAGAAGTTTTATTAAATTTTATTTTATGCAGAAACGGCTGATTTATAAATTAAATTCATTCATTTATTAAATGTATAGTACCTACTATGTGCTGGAACTATAATGTGAATGAAGAAAAGTCTTTGTCCTCATAAAGCTTATACTTCAATAAATTAGTAGTGTTGAAATAAACTTCTAGGTCCAAGATGGAGCAGCTCGAGCCTGGAGTGCCACTTCAGCAAACAGAAAGTTATACAACTTTAGTGTCTTTGTAAATGCTCTACTTGACCAGAAATGCAATATATTCAGTCAGCCTTTCTCTGAATACCAAGCCATCTCTAAACTCTATACTTATTTCCTGTTCCTTCTCACTCCAAACAAGGTTGACTTTGGGGCTCCAGCCAATCAGATATTTTCTATTTTTCTCTTCTTCATTCTTTATTCTGTATCTTATAAAAACTTCCTGCCTTCTGCCCCATTTTGCAATTCTTCAAAAGGAGACAGCCTGCTTCATGAAGTGTTAAGTAAAGTTTGTTTGCGTCATCTAAATTGTCTTCTTAATCATTTTTTTTTTTAAATCAGGAGAATACCCTAAAAAAAAAATTATTGGTTTAGCCATATTCTATAAATTTTTAGTTAAATAATAAACTTAGATTATCTAAGCTATAGTTTTCAGATGAAAGACAATCTAATTAATTTATAAATTCACAGACTAATCCAGGGGTCTGCAAATTACAGTTCATGGGCAAATCTTGCCATCTGTCTACTTGTTTTGATAAAGTTTTATTGAAACACAGCCACACTCATTAGTTTATGTATAGTCTGCTGCTGCTTTTGAGCTACAGCAGTGGAGTTGAGTTGAGTTACAACAGATATCCTTGGCACATAAAGCCTAAAAGAGTTACTATCTGGGCCTTTCAGAAATTGTTTGCTGACCCTTGGATTAATCCAAATATAATTTGACACAATGAAGTTTGAAAATTTTGGATTGTACAAGCAGTATCTTTTCTAAAGTGTTTAAGACAGTAATTCTTTATTTTTCATTAGATAGTTGTGATAAACCATAGTTTAAGCAATTTTTGAAGACAAATTTTGAGAGCAATGGCAGAGCATGCAGTATTTAAGAACCAAAGCTCTAGATTTCAGTCTGTTATCATTGCTTACCTGTCCCTTCAGCAGAGTCCTACTGGTTTCCCAGATGCTCATGTGGCTCCACTTCATTGCAACCTCCAGTAAGATGTGAGTGCTTCCTGCTTAATGCTCTGTTTGACTCCAATTGATTATACTTCTTTTTTCCATCTATCCCAAATATTTGTTCCTTTTTTTCCACATTTCTACATTTTAGTGTATATACATATATTATGTTTGAAGAGAAGTAAAAAGGGCTACAAGTATTCTGCCTTATTCACATACAAAATTTCCTTTGACTTTTCCTGAATTTCTGACCTTTCTTTCACTCTGGACCTATTGTCATTCTTCTGTGTTCCCATTTTTTAAAATTTCATTATAATATATTCTTTCATGATCACAGCATACCCTCTTAATACCATGTAGTAGTTACAGCAGCCATCATTTTGGTGATACCACACAAATGCTCTGAGTCTATGATTAGGGAATAGAGGGTTGGGAGGAAGATCTTCTAAGATTACAAAGCCTTATTTTATAATCTGCTTGACTCTGCAACCCTTCAATCCACAAGTTGAGGCCATTTAATTTCTATCTGTGAATTCAAGTCAACCCCTTAGACCAATTTCCCTTAAGTAGGAATTTGGAAAAACTTGGCAAATAATGTCACATTAAGTTAACCTAGTTTCTTGTTCTCTGACTTTGTACAGTAAATTAAATAATCATTGTTGTAACTAAATTAGTTTTAAGAACTGTATCCTTTTATTGAACTCTGTATATACTCTGTTATAATCTCATTTCCCCTAAAATTGGGAGGGGAACTAACTTGGTCATTCTGGGTCTTGTTCATTTACCCAGTTTAATAGCTGAACTATATCTTCTTGACCTCTATTATCTGACTCTGCCTTCAGGAAAGAGAAACTTAATTAAATTGAGGAGGGGGTGGGGCTTTAAAGGCAACAAAAATGTATTTACCCTGTTGGAATAAATCAATTACTCATGAGGACGGCTTTAGAATTGGTCTTGTTGAAATAAGCCAGACATTACCTTTCATATCTAGAGTTTAGATTGGAGAAAATTATGAATCTATATTCTACACATGTCTTTCTGATCTTCCGAGCTTTGCCAGCAAAAATTAAAACAAAACAAAACAAAAACCCAAGCTGACTAATATTCATTAAATTTATAGTTAACCACTTTTACTGGGCCATTGACAACTGATGAGCAATTTTCTGTATTTCCCAAGCAAGTTTGTCCTTTGCTCTTTATTATGGTCATTTCAAATCTAATTAATGCCCCTCAAACATCTGACTTCAGCTATTTTTCCTTGCTTATCACCTCATTTTCTGCAGTGGAACCTGAGAGAGAAAATAGGAAAAATAATTTTCTCAGATAGAAACTCTCTCAATGTTTCAGCATCACATCTACATACCTCTAGACTTTCCCCCTTTCCTCTAGTTTTAATGGAAAAGATCTGCCTCTTCTTCTCTGAGGCACATCCCCATCTCTGCACTGAACCTGAGAATTATCCTCCCTTCCTCTCAGTCGCCAAATTCCCTCTCCCCCTTTTTTTTTCCTCTTTCTCATGCACTAGATTCAAGTACATGATATTTAAAAGAAGAAGAAGAAGAAGAAGAAGAAGAAGAAGAAGAAGAAGAAGAAGAAGAAGAAGAAGAAGAAGAAGAAGAAGAAGCAGCAGCAGCAGAAGAAGGAGGAGGAGGAGGAGGAGAAAGCGAGAGAAAGAAAGAAAAGGAAAATAAAATAAAGAAGAAGAAGAAGAAGAAGAAGAAGAAGAAGAAGAAGAAGAAGAAGAAGAAGAAGAAGAAGAAGAAGAAGAAGAAGAAGAAGCAGAAGCAGAAGAAGGAGGAGGAGGAGGAGGAGGAGAAAGCGAGAGAAAGAAAGAAAAGGAAAATAAAATAAAAAAGAAAAGAAAGAAAAGAAAAGGTGAACAAGAAGAAGACAAGAATACCAATAATCCTCCTGCTTGGATTTCATCTCTTTAGCTATTGACCTTTCTCTTGCTTTTTACAGCCCATATGCTTGAATAAGTTACTCATAGTTTTTTTTGTTTCTGCTTTCTAACCTCATGCTGGTTTCTCAAAGCCCCACAATCACTTCTTAAGCTACCACTGCCTTGAAACTCCTTTCATCAAGATCACAAATGACATTCACATCCTTAGATCAGCCCTCCAGTTGCTTGATCCCTCAAAAGAATTCAACACCTTTGATCTCTTTCTCCTTCTAAAAAACACTCTTTCTTATTGGTTTCTAAGAAAATGCTCTCTTGTGATCTTCCTCTTAATTCTCAGGCCACTTTTCTTCAGTCTTCTTTGTTGGCTCTACTCCTCTCTTCATTCGCAGAAGGGCTGGTTTTTCTAAGAGCTATAGCTTTGGTCTCTTTTCCTCACTAGTCTATCCATTGTCCCTAAGTAATCTTTACCCCCTCTTATAGCCTCTGTCATGATTTATGTTCTGAAAACTCCCCCAGGCTCTCTAGTTCAAATCTCTTTCTTAACCTCCAGACCTGTAAACATAATAGAAAGCTTTACACATTCATTTTGCTGGTTTGCAAGGCGTTGCCAATCCAGATTTGATTTGTCCAAATCTGAACTTATTGAATTCTGTTCCCAAACTCCACAAAAAATTTTACTCCTCTCTCTATGTTTCCTATCATCTTACACACTGACTTGCTGCTTAAAACGATGACATAGGGTGTCTTTCTTGACTACTTCTCCTTATCCTTAACACCCATCATATTCTTTAGAGGACATCTAACTGAACCACTCAAGTCTTCTCCCTTCATCCATTTTGGTAACTGAGATCCTACTTCTTGGAGTTAGACTTCTGTGACCTGACCCTGCTTTCAGGGAGAAGCAACTTGAGAGGAATCTTTAAAAGCAACAAAACTGTTCATACTCTGTTGAAATAAATTAGTTATTCATGAAGATGGCTTTAGAATTGATCCTGTTGAAATAAGCCAGACATTACCTCTTCACACTGAAGTCTTAGGAGAAAATAATGAACAGACATTCTTCACATTTCTCTCTGAGTTTCGGAGCACTTCTTCAGAAATTTCTAACAATTCTTAAATCTCTTAAGACAATGGAAGAGGCAAAATTGACAAAATTTTCATTCTGAGCTACTGCCACCACTTTAGTTCCTGCCACTTCCTCATTTCCAGAGCTCTTAGTATGTCTCTTTACCTTTTCACTTTGATTTATAATTTTCATTGTAGGAGAACCTCTTTGGTTAGGAACTCTAATTTCTCCATCTTTGTATTTCTAGCTAATTAACCTCTTTCAATGCCTGGAACTCAGAAGGGAGTTAATAAACAAACAAATGAAGGAGTCCTCTAATATTCAGCCACCTGCCTCCCCAACATTCTGCCTACTCCTTACCTTTTAGAAAATCTAGGACTGCCTTCCCACCTCATTTTCATGCCACAAGTAAACTTGGTCTAAATTATCTGGATGCCTGGATTGACCATTATGCAGATGATAGTAAATCTCAGCTCAGTTTTGCTAACATGTACAACTTGTACTTTCAGACTCTCAAACTGGGTGCCCATGACCCATGTCACTGTGTATGTGAAGCCACGGGACACATATCTTCTTGGAAGATTAGTTTTGGTCACTTAGTTCCTTGAGACATAATATTTATATTAAAACAGGGACATATTATGCAGTCAAATGTAAAATTTGCAGTAATTTTAAAAATAAAGTATAAGATTTTAAGACATGAAAGTTCATAGAAATTTTATGGCAGGTGGGCCACTCTCTGCTAAATCATCTATTGTTGGGCTATGCCTTTGGCTCTTCTCTTTTGGAATACTGACCTTCAGATGTTAAGTCTGAAACATTATAGGCACATGGGTGTAAGGGTGTTTGTGTATGTCTAAAAAAGTTTTGTCCATGAAGATTCTACAGAAAAAAATTTTGTTACAAAAACAAAAATGACATCACACTAAAGAAAATATGAAATCTTTTCAGAGTTTAGTATACCAGGGTTAGCACTAAACAACCCAGTTTACTTCTGAATTCTAGGCTAATATTCAAATATAACAATTTTAATAAAGAAAGATAAAGTTTCTTAAATTGTTCTTTCCAGAAGCCAATGTACAGTCAAATATCTCACTGCCTTACTTATTTGATTGCTTATAATGGGAACATTAAAGTAATCTGTTGCACATGGAGTTAGAACTCTCTCTTGGTATGTCTAGATTTAAGACAATAGGATTTGAATGTTATTGTATTAACAAATAAGTAAAACCAATTGAACATCACAAAATTAGCATAGTAATTCAGTTTAAGGAATTACCATGAGGATTTAAAAATCCCTTTAGAGAACTATAAGGCATGCTTCTATGTTTTCTGTCATAGCTAACCACAACAAAGATTGCATGTATTTCTTAATTTTTACCAAAAGTAACAGATGGAGACCTGAATTTTAAGGGCTTTGCTTTTAAAGGAGTTCCTACTAGACAGATGATTTAGATATACATATATTAATTGGTTTTCTTCCATATAAAACTAACTTACCATGAATATAGCTGTTCTTTCAATTCTGGGACAGAAGTCTTTTAGGTCTATTCAGCTTTTTTTTTTTTTTTTTAAGGAAGAAGTCTGTGAGGGGTCAATAGAATCCAGAGAGCACTGACTAGCTGAGTGATCCTGGAAAACGCCTCCTTTGAGCTCTCCTTGGTTTTCGTATCCATAAAAGAAGGGGGTCATCCTCAAATTTCCAAGCTTTTTCTCTCTTAAATAGGCAGTGAAATTATTATAATAAACAAGTGTCTGGACTTAGGCTTTCTAAATGCAAGTCAGAGAAACAAGTGACATCTCTTGCTTCTAGATTCGTTCAGTAAAGTTTACACTGTTTATTGATAAATTTATCTAACGAAAATATATCAATGAAGACAATTCAGGCCAACATTTGCATTTTGCAGTAGTTACTCTTTTAAAAAAAATCTTTATTCGTAGAATGAAAAAAATAGAAGAAAAACTGTAAAATGAATATGGTCCTTAGGTCTTAGATTCCTTGAACAAAACAGAGCAAAAATATTCGAAAAATTTTTCTGCTTATTGCCAGCTAACACAAGTTAGTGATTTACTTGACTAAGTTTTGTGTTCTTATTTTGTTGTCTAGACAGCCAAATTCTTTACTGCAATTCAAAGAATGTGCAGCCACTGTTGATAGCATAATAAAGGAGGAAAAACAAATGTAATAAATTTCCAAATTATGCTCTTTAAACTCATTGAAAAAAATGAATCTAGGAATAATTTTCATATACAATGCACTCACTTTTTCAGCAATATGTCCGGAGTATTTTAAAGTACAAACAATGATTATGGGCTGCAATCTGGAAGCCGTGGAACATTTTATTTTACATAATTCTGAAATGAATGTGTGCGCAAAAAACATTTCTATGATTGAATAATCACATTAAAACAATAATACTTCAGCACTGGCAATGGGCTTAAATGGTCAACTTGACTTTTGTGGATTACATCAAAAATTTTTGTTAAGAAGCATTGGTGTATTATTATAGATAGAAAGATGAAAATAGGAAATCATTAGCTCAGCGAAAGCTATATATTTGGGAAAGATTTTAAGCTGCGTAAATACAACAGATGACATTAAAAATCTATTTTATTTAAGAAGAAAACTGTTACTGAAAGAAATGTTATTTGAAAAATAATAATGGTATAGATAAGAATTTTTCTGCAATGATCTAGCAACTGTATTGTCTGCCAATTACATCAAGTAGAACAAGGCAGTTTGAGTAACCTGCAATATAAAGTTCAAGCTCTGAGAAAGAGGCCTGTTAAATTAGCCTTTAAGTTGACAAATCTCTTTCTGAGAAGTCATGCTCTTTACATACTGGTCTACATAAGGTGACCTGTGACGTATTTGCCTCAAGTTATTGTTCATAAAGGGAGTCACTGAAGGAAGTTCACCCTTCCTTAACCTTAAGGTTTAATTACGGAGAGAAAAGATAAGGACATTCAGTTCTTTTGTATGTTTTGTTAGATTTCCTGAGGCTACAGTAGAGAACTGGGCTAAGGTCTGTGATGAGTAGCAGAAGCAACTATTAAAATAATTGTAGTAAACAGCAACTCTTCCTGATTCCTAGACCGTCTCCCAATAAATAACAAGATTTCAGTTATCCTCATATTAAACCTTTTTTCCGCTTTTAAAAAATTAATTACTAATTTATAACTTCATATTAAACTTTTAGATCGTATTGAAATTAACTTATATGGGATGACTCATTGAATTTTTCTTTTCAGTTACTTTTCGATCCCCAAAGGCTAAGAATTTGTGCTTCCAATGAAAATGTCTGCTCTCTTCTCCAGAGGCAACAGCTTGGGGACTAATAGAGGTAGGCATAAGTACAGAGACAAATGCAAGATTAAAGATCATTGTCATGTAGCTCAAAATATAAACCAACATGCACTGATTGTAGCTTTATGGAACAGGTATCCAGTAAAACATACATGCCTGTTTAATTTTTTTAATTACTAGTAAAATACCAATATGCCACGTAGAAATCTTTTTATAGCTTTTTATTATGAAATTTTTAAACCCATATAGAGAACAGTATAAGGAGTCCTCATGTACTCATTACCTAGCTTCAATTGTTATCTTAGACATTTTATCATTTTCTCAATAAATATTTCAATCTGTAGCTCTAAAATATAAACTCTTTAGAAAATAACCATTATCACATTGAAAACTTTAAAAATTATTCAAATGGAAATATTTGAGGTGTCTTAATTGTAGGTACTTCATATGGCATAGAGAAATTATATCTATGATTTAGAGCAAAACGTGAACGTAAAATAACCTAGTTTTCTCAGTTCTTCCCAGAGGCTTAGTCCAATTGCAGGGATAAACAAACTGGGTCACTCCAGTAAAAAAGTTATTTTGTTTTGTGTCTTTTTTAGGATTCCAGGTATGTAAATGCAGATGTTGAAGAGTCAAAATGATAGTTTGTATATGATTTGGCTTTTCTGAGCTTAAGCATGTTATTTATTCATGCTTTTCTGGAGCGATAAATGGTGGCACACAACCCTGGAAAGAGAAGCTAAGGGCATTATGGTCAACAGTGACAGAAGTCATCTTTGGCAGCAAACTCTAACAAATCCTTAACCATTCCAAATCATATTACCAATTCATATTATTGTAGTGACCTCACCTTTAGAAACAATAGGTTAAGGATAAGACATGGTACGTGCTAACCGCCATGTCTCACTTCTAGTTAGTTATCTGCTAAAAATTTATTAACTAAAGGGATTTACTGGCCGGATCACTGCCTATAGGTACAAAATATTTTAACAATGACGCATTCTGCTTCTGTACCCCTGCTTGCTTACCCACCTCTTAGTTATCAGTTAATGAATGGAGGAGATATAGTCTTTTGTGTAAAGATTAAGGATGTGGGGGATGGAATCGAGGGTTTAAAACCTTTGTGCCCCTGCGTCTCGGGGCTGCTCCTTTGCAAGGACAGCCGCCGGCTAATAAACTGTCTCTTGGATTAGAGCACTCGAGTTGGGCCTGGTTATTTCGGTCACAACAATTATCATCTTAGGAAAACAGAATAGAATATAAAATGCATTTATATAATCAGAGACTTTTTAGATCTATTTGATCAGAGAAAATGATGAAATACCTATAAAAGAAATCTTTAAAGTGGCAACATACAGATAGGGAGACTATATAATACCAATATATTATATAGAGAAGATAACAGCATCTGACACCGTGTCACTCACTTTAGGGTACAATGAGGATTTTAATGGTTAATTTTAGCTGTCAGCTTGACCTGGGCATGATACCTAGATGTTTGATCAAATATCAGTCTAGATTTTTTTTTTTTTTGATGTGATTAACATTTAAATCAGTAGACTTTGAGTAGAGCCAGTTATTGTGGGTTGGTTTCATTCAATCGATGAAAAGAAAAAGACTGATATCCATGGGAAAGAAGGGATTCTGCCTCTAAATTGCCTTCAGACTCAAGACTGCAACATTATCTCTACTTTGCAGATTTCTGACTTGTCAGCCTCCACAATTGTGTCAGCCAATTTCTTAGGGAAAAAATCTATCTCTCTCATCATTATCTTTATCTCTATCGTCTATATCCATTCATACACACACATGCACAAACACACGCACACACATTCATGCAAGTGTGCGCACACACACACATACCCCTTGTTTCTCTGGAGTAAGCAGAGATAAAAGAACTCTTTTGTGATGTAGAAAAATAATTGTATTTAGATAATGATATGTATTTTGACTGGGCTCTCAGCAAATCTGGAATCATAAGATCTTAGAATTGGAATGGAATTTAGAGCTATTTCAGTCAAAAGTTACACCAATACATTGTTAAAAATTGTAATAATAAGGGTCAAATGATTCACATGCTTTGTATATAGGCTTCACAATACTCCAAGTTAATAGTATCCAATTTTGTGTATGAGGAGATCAGTCTCAGAGAAGCAAATAACTTCTCTAAGATGACCTGGGTGACAGTTACTAAGCCAACATTTAAATTCAATACTATTTGAATCCAAAGTCTATTGTCTTTCTATTAGGTTAGATGGTTTTTCTTCAATGTAGCTCCTAAGTGCTTAGCGATTTTTGGTGATGTAGAATTTTTGTGAGGCAGAGGCAATTTATATATATATATTTTAACATCTTTGTTAGAAAGATCTTCTTTTTTGAGTCAGATCTTTCTGTGTGTTTTGCCCTCTATAGCTACATTTTCACTTAGCTCTTCAAATGTTTGAAGGTAGCCATTTGATCCGAAGTATTTCTTTAAAAAAATATTTCGTCATAGGAAACAATTTCAGATTCCCTCTCTTAATTGTTTTTACTGATGTTCTCTGGTTAGCTGTCCATTGGTAAGCTCCAGTGACTATTTCAAAAGTTTGACTCTAGTATTATCTAACCAGAGAACAATGGAAGTCCTTTCCCTCTTGTTCTAGAGAGTATGCAACCTTAACGAAGCCTAAGATTTACTAGCATTTTTAGTGTAGTATCATGTCTCTACAATTTCCTTTGTAAGAACTAGTCTCCCATTTTTGTATCTGTGTGGTCAATATTTGTAAGACTTTGCATTTATCCACATTAAAATTAATATTAGTAATTTCAACCTAGTGGTCAAGTCTACCAAAGTATTTAATTAGCGTATCCTGTCGTTTTTGAAGCATAATTTTGGTAAGCAGAATTTTGGTTAACTTGTATAAAGAGTTTAGTTTTAGATGTATTATATATAAAATATTAGAGCAACATGTTGGTAGAAAAGATTAGTGAAACTAATGAGAGAGAAATAAAGTTTGGGGCTTTATTTGTACCGAAGCCCTAATATATCATTAGGAGTGATACATTGCTCTGAGAAAGACCATAAAAAATGAGAATATCAAGAACTGACTTTTGAGAAACAACTACATTTAAACATGAGAAAACCTATGTTAGGTAGGGAAGAGAAAGAGCAAATTATTTAAGATACTCGAGGCTAGGAATCATCTTTGTTCTGAAACATGGTAGGGATGCAAAAAATATTTTCAGAAGTAGAGTCAATATAAGAGGCAAAGAAGGAGAGGTAAGAGAGAAAGGAAAGGGGGATAAAAGTATAGCACTGAGAAAGAGTGTAGTCTGCACTTTCTCAATGCAATGTCAAAACCACAGACACGTCAAAGAGAATGAGAAATCAGAAGAGACACCTAAATTTGTCAGTCATAAAAATGGTCACCAGTGGTATCAGAGGCAGCAATTCTAGCCAAATGTTTGAGATTTTGAGGAGTGAAAAGGAGGATGGATGATGAGGATGGAAAAGGTGAGTACAGAGTACTTTTTCTAGAAGTTTAGTACTTTTAGGCTGGTGGTTCTACTGAACAATTAGAATCAACTTTTTTGTAGCTAAAGAAGGTTCATTGGCAGAGAGATTGACTATACTAGAGAGAGAGGAAATGACTGAAGGCATACCATCTTGGAAAACACAGCCAGGGTTAGATGAATTGCTGAGCTGAGTTTGTAAGTTCTGTTAAGAAGGATAAACATGTTTTTCACAGACCGAGTTACCAGGGAAAACAGACAGGCTGGGTTATGATTCCATGTAACGCTGAGGTGGAGAGGGATAAAAGTATTAAACTCTGGTCAGGAGGACTGCAGTAGCCCAGTAGTGAAGCAGCACTGATGAGAGTGTAGTTGTAGCTCTTTCAAAATATTTTAAAATTGCTATGGGTGGTGTGCTAGGGCTGCCATAACAAAATACCAACAGATTGGGTGGCTTAAACAAAAGAAATGTATTTTCTCACAGCCTGGAGGCTGGAAGTCCAAGATCAAGGTATTGTTAGGTAGGGTTGGTTTCTTCTTCTTGCTTTGTAAATGGCTGTCTTCTCTCTTTGTCCTAATGAGTTATTTCTTCCTATGCATGTCTATATTCTAATCTACTCTTTTTGAAAGGACACCCGTCATATTGGATTAGTATCCTCCCTGCTTCTCCGACCTTATTTCACTTTAATTACCTCTTTAAAAACCCAATAACCAAATTAACTCACACTCTGAGGTATTAAGGGTTATGACTTTAACATATGAATTTTGGAGTAGAGTGGCAGAGGGACATAATTCAGCCCATAACAGGAAGAATGCAATCAACAACACACAAAGAGTTCTATTTCTTTATTTTCTTATAGATGAATATGTTACAGTGAGTAGCTTCTTCAAAATTATTGTGTGTGATAAGCAGAATAGTGACTCCCAAAGACGTCCATGTCTTAATCCCTGAATCTGTGAATATGTTACTTTATATGGAAAAAGGATTTTGGGCTGTGATTTAGTTAAGAATTTTGAAAGGGCAAGACTATCCTAGGTAATCCTAGTGGGCCCAATCTAATCACGTTGTCCCTAACAAGTGAACTTTTCCCCACTGAGTTCAGGGTTAGAAGGAGATGTCATTCAGGAATAATGATGACAGAGATGCAACACTGCTGGCTTTGAAGATGGAGGAAGGGAGCCAGGAGCCAAGGAATGCAGGTAGTCTAGAAGCTAAAAAAAAAAAAAGGCAAAGGGATAGATTCTCCCCTGGAACCTAAAGAAAGGAATTCAATCTTATCGACATCTTGATTTTAGCTCAGTGAGATCTGTGTTGCACTTCTGACCTATAGAACATTATAATTTGTATTAAGTCACTAAGTCTGTGATAATTTGTTACAGCAGAAATAGATAAGTGCCATGGTGTACAGAAGAATCACCTGAAAGTCTATTTAAAATGTCGATTCTGATTTAGTAGGTCTGGCTGGGGCCTAAAAGTCTGAGTTTCTGACAAGCTCTCAGGTGACGCTGGTGCTGCTGGACTGTGGGCCACACTTTGAGGAGTAAGGCTTGAGAGATCATGCATTCCAACCTCCTCATATGACAGATAAAGAAATCGAACTCTGAAAAGTACTTATGGATACTGGCAGAGATGTCTTCAACTGCCAGCCCACATTTTCTCACTGCATATCGCATCAATACTGGGGGTAGGGTAGGGGCAGAGGGAAGCCCATCAGGGAATAGCAGGCAAGGAGAGGTGCCGGATTTTGGAAAATTTGGTTCCCAAGCCTCTGTGTGTTTATGGTGCCTGTGAGATGTCCTGAATGACACTTAGCTGATATAAATTGTTAATTAACAATACCTTAGTAAACTAAGAGTTATGTGCAATAAGCTGACAACCCTCTTGGTTCCCAGAGTTTCCAATTTCCTAGGTGTCAGTAAGTTCAAGAAAAAAGTTTCAGGACAAATGGGCATTTTGTTGTGACTATTCGGTGGAGTAATCTCCAGGAGACTCAAAAGCTATAGATCATCTGTAAACTCAGAGCTGTAAACATAGAGGGAGTATTTCCAGTGACTTGAAGGATATGTTGTATGTTATCTTGTTGCCTGAAGCTCTGTAATTACGTGAGAGCAGAATGTCATCTGATCTCCTTGTGAATGGCACTAGCAGAAGAGCTTGAGGAAAACCATCGGACTTATTAAATAGGGAAAAGAGCTCCTGATTGGATGTAACGAAAATCCAAGATGCAGATCAGAAAGAAAAAAGATTCTAAGAAGGTGACAGGGACTTGTGAGGAGAAGTTAGTGAGCAGAAGATTGTAAGGAGAAATAAGAAGAAACCGCCCAAAGCTATAGGGAAACCATCAATTCCACAAAACAATATGGAAGATTCCCAGGTACTAGAACAAAGGTTCTCAAACAACTTGCTACTAAGAGAAACCGCCCAAAGCTATAGAGAAACCTTCAACTCTACAGAACAATAAGGAATATTGCCAGGCACTAGAAGAAGGATAAAATGTACCTTTCTCAGATCCTATCCAATAGGTTCTTTTCAACTTTTAATTATGGAAACTTCCAAACATACAAAAGTAGAAAGCATAGTATATTGAACCTCTGAACGCCCATTCCCAGACTCACTAATGATCATCTCCTAACCAATGTTTCTTCATATTCTGCTCACTTTTCCTTTTCCATTGGGCTATACTGACACAAATCCCAGTCATTCCAGAAAAGCATTTCAAGTAGAGAGAAGGAATAAGTACAAACATACCAGATGGTGCCTGGTATGTTTGAGCAACACTAAAGAGGTCTATGGAGGTGGAATGGAGGGAGTGAGGGAGAGGTTGGTAGGAGATGAGAACAGAGATGTCACAGGGCAAATAGACGTAACACGCTACTGTTGCAGCTCATCGCAACAGTTTTGGCTTATACCGAATGGAGATTTTAGAGCAGAAGAAACTAGGAATTGTGGGAAGCTAAAATTGAAAGACAAAGGGGACAATATAGTATCACTGAAACCCCATAGAAAAGAAGCTGCCTGGTAGGAACTACATTCATAGAGTCAAGGATGAAGCTGTGGCTAAGAACTGCTCCAAATTCAGGAGAGAGTTGGGGAATCATCACCCCCAATTCCCATGGTAATAGGAATCAATCTCCTTGATGAGCAGAGTAACCTCTGTCTCTGCCTCCTGATTCAGTGGCAGGGCAAGTCTGAATGATCACAGGGCTTCCAGTTAAATGGAAGATGATCATGTTCTTCATTGGAAGCCTTTCTCCCTTGGTAACTAGGACCTTCAAATCACCAAGCCCAAGGCTGTGGGGACAGACACTTAAAATTTCTTCAGTGAGTTAAACACAATAGTGAGAAGTATCCCTCCCACCCCCAACCATTGGTTCCTGGATTTATGAACTCTGGAGATAGAGACATTCATTCTTCTTCGGTTCCTATTCTATAGGCCTAGACAGGAATTTAGTGGGGAGTGAGTAGAAAATGGTTCTTGATTTTGTTTTCATGACTTGTTAAGTTTATCTCTCACTCTGTGGTTAAACCATATGCTGATTTCCCTTTGGAGAGGAAACCAGAAAACGTCAGGGAAATCCTGCTCACGTCTTCATGAGGCAGGTTGACACCCCTCATTTGTAGCACATTTTATTCCCAGGCATTCTTCACCTCTCACTCCCCTCCAGTCTCCATACTATCTGCTGTTATTATCTATTCCTCTGGAGATCCTCAGGATTGTGCTATACACCTTCCCAGAACAGCTTCCCTTGCAACCCGGGCCAACACAAAATGTTTGTGTCTCTGAAATGCCAAATACACCTTCTGCATTTTTTTCTGAGTTTGTTTTTTCTTAAATTTCAACATTTGACATTTTGGCAGAAATTTCATCTTCGATCTGTTCTTAATACATGAATATTATTATATTACTTTTTTGGAGTGTTTCTGATATCTAGAAAACTTTGGAATTCTTTGCTTATGACTTTCTAATGGCTTTTTTTTTTTTTTGTCTTAAGGATAGATGATACATTTTGACAAGTCTTTCATATTGAAATCTTATTTTGCCTGCTTATAATATACATGAAAATTTGCAACTTGTCAAGACTCAGATTTCTCCTTTACTGAGTTCTCTCAGCTCCACCCCCCCTGAGATACTTGTAGATATGAGGTTTAAAACTACAAGCTAGGAAGAAGAAATTGATGTTGGTTGGAAGGAATTTCTAAATGTCAGATTAAATTTGTAGCAGGAATTTATTGGAATTAACCCTTGCCATGAACACATTATAAGAGAGATGCAAATAAGGAGTGGTCAAGAGTGACATTTATTGTAGCTTATATTTTATAGAAACAGTATTGTCTTGCTATTTTGGCATATTTGTATAGACAGAAGAGGGCATAGTAATTAAAATAAGGGAAATAGAGACTTCTAGTGTTTTTAATGCTATCTAAGTTATTTTAGTGTCATACTGAAAACTACTAATGAGAATCTCTCAAACTTCTGTTTATTTAACAACTTCTTGGCTCATCTGAATACCTATTTTGTTGATTTGAGGAAAATGTTCACTGCTAAGACAATAGGCTGTGGATAATCTGAGAATAAGATTATTTTTAATGCATTCTTTATGGAGTGATGGATCATCTTTATTTGTTCCTTCCTTTCTAATGGAATACATATTTTTATTTGGTTAACAAATAAAAGCTGCCTCATACCTAAGTATACTTAGGTATACTGCTATAGAAGATATTTCAACAAAATTGAAGAACTCAACATAAGAGATAGATATTTGCTTGTGGCTCTTAGAGAACCAATGCTAACCTTGTAGCTTTTGTTTTTGGTGTGGTGTGGGGAAAAAAAAAAAGAGGAAGGAAAGGACTAATATTTTTCTAGTTAGGATACTTTTGGTTGGACATATATGAAAATTGATTTAACTTAAACAATAAAAGATTTTATTGGCTCCCATAACTATAAATTCAGAGGTTGAATTTAGGCACAATTTAATTAGGATTCTAGCAATATTTCTCCACTTTTCTCTCAGCTTTGCATTGTAGATATCAGGTTTGTCCTCAGGTTGTCACATCTCACGCTCTCAAGATGGCTACCAATTACCACTGGGTCAATGCGCTTTAAGTTCACATCCTATGTGAGGTAGTACTTTTACTGCCTTTAAAAGTAAAGAAGGATCTTTCCCAGAAGTGTCCGGCAACCTTGGCCTCACATTCGAATGGCTGGAATCAGATCATTTCGAACCAATCACTGGCAAGAATTATCCTCAGCTGTAGCAGAGCCATCTGTCGAGTTAAGGATAATTCCCCCCACTGAATGATTGCCATTCACTTGGGGTGAGTTGAAATAGGTGGTAAGGAGTCAATTACAATATTTACTAAAAATGTGAATTATGGCATAGAAAAATCTAAAAGGACTGATTTTTGACCTAGGAAGGATCTTCATTGAATAAAGTGACTTTCCCTCTTTGAGTCTATAGAAGAGAAGCAGTAGCTCAGAGTTAATTTACTCCTGTTGGTAATTTCAGTTTTCTAGCCTCCAGGGAAAATGGAATTTAGTCTTAATGTTCTCAATACAATCTTCAGTCTGCCTGAAAAATGAGAAGTCAGAACTTACATGGTAGCCAGTGAGCCCACAGGCCCCACTGTGTTCATGAGCCCAATAAATGGAGAGGCCCACTGCTTACTGAGAGAGAGTGTGCAGTTCTGGGAGTTGGGGATCTGTTGTGATAGATAATGTGATTGTTCCCACTTGTCTACTAAAGTATCTATAATAAAACTGTACACCTCTACTCCATTGAGTCGTCTTGCCATATAAGTTGCAAAATATATGACAATAGAATGTAAGTGGTAATAAAGTGTGAATGGAAGCAATATATGCCATGTCCAAGCAGAAACTTTCAGAGGCGTTGTATAGTTCTGTGAAACCTCTCTATTCTCTCTGCCATGAAAATGGCATGTTCCAAATAGGCCTTCTTTTTCAACTTTGGTTTTAGAATGAGCAGACACATATTGCAAAACAGCAGCCAACCAAAGTTGTCAGCATGTAAAGTGAATAAGAAATAAACCTTTGTTGTAATCCACAGAGATTTGGGAGAGGTTGTATGCATAATTTACTGTACATAAAAGCCATAGCATGAAATACAAAAGCTGGATTTTAGTATCAGTTTGGCTACAAGAAAAACAATCTGCATTATCTTGGGTAAGTTACTAAGCCTCTCGAGCAGTTTTCATCTATAATATAAATATAAAATAAAAGGTCTTAGACTATTTCTTTGATGCTTAACATTTTGACTACTTAATCCAAAGTCTCTAAAAGCTCTGTCAAATGATTACATTGCATATTGTAGATAATAATAATGTATTTCCCTTTTAAAATAATTAAAGGCATTTATAACTTTCTATTAGCATGAGATAAATCATGAACTCATAATAAATTATGATTTTTTCCCAAAGAAGCATTTACTTGCCTAAACAGTCTCCTTATTAATAAATATGTATTTTCTGAGTCTTTTTAATATATAGAAAATAATTCAATTTTTATCTTTTTCCACCCCCTAATGGAATCAAAAATGCCTTTCCTAACACATTCTATTTCTTATTGTAGTCTCTTTTTCTTTTGCCTAATTTTAAGTATGTGAGCTGATAAATAGTTTAATTTAAATGTAAGTATTAAATTGCTACAGTTCTAGAGATTTTGTTAAGTAGAGACTTTTAATTTTCTAGCTTGAACAGAATAAAGAGAAGTTAAATTCTTTCTTAAAGATAGAAAAACAAACAACACATTTATAAAGTAATTGTGCTAGAACACCACATACATCACTTCCCTACCCTACACATTAAAAACTTTTGTTAATGGGTCTACCACTGATCTTGTCTTATAATTGTTTTGAGTCTTTTTTTTAATAGTGTTTATAAAAAGTATTTAATGGATAGAAAAATAGCCCACAGAAACAAATTTTAAATGAGATATGAATTAAGACTTTATCTTGATTAGAGTGTACTAAAAGCTGCCATATCTGCTCCTATATCGGGCAATAGGAGAGTGCCAAGGCCTCATAGCTGGACTCCTGTTAGTATAGAAATGACCACTGATGAATAAACGATCTATAACTAAAGGCAATTTTAAATGGTTTATTTTAATTTTACTGTTGAGGTAATAATAGATATAGGTAATTTCAATGTCCTTTTATCATAAGCAAAAGATTCCAACTCATTTTATTTATATATAATTAGATTCCAATTTATTTTATTTATGTAATTAGATGGTAAAATATTTAAAGTGCTAGAGATGATGATCAAACTCATTATCTCATTTTTTTGTCCTAACTTCTCCAATACATAAAAATGTAGATTTGTGTTGGATCTACACATGGCAAGAGTGAGGGTCGGAGAATGGTGGAGGAACAGCTGTAGGGAAGTAATTCTATTAAATTTTGCATCAACAAACTAGGCTATATTTCAGAAAATCCTAATAGTAAATATCTCTACCAATGTAAATTTATGTTTCTATTTTTCCTAGTGACATTTTAAGCATCTAACATCTGTACACTGAGTTTTATTACAAAGAGCAACATTTAGACAAATTAAACCAAACTAAAATCAACATTTATATAGCTATGTCCAGTCTCAAGAACAGCAAACAAGTTGGAAATACTAAAGAGATAATATTCTGGAGCTTATTACATCACTATTCATACATGGGAGTACAGAGGAAATGGCTGAATCATTTTGATTGTCAAATGTTCGATGTGTTTATACTCAGAAGTGACTTTCCAACTGGGTATGGATTATGAACAAATGGTGTATAACTATCTAAAAGGGTTTAGTGTTCAGCGAAGGCCAGTAGAAAACAAGCCTTGAATAAGAATGAGAAAAACATAGATGTTTTATACTTAGTAAAGTCACATTAATTAATATTTAAGGTAGCTGTAAATCAGCCTCTTACAAAGCAAGCTTCTTGGACGGGCAAAGTTCTCGTGATACTGGTTTATGAAAGATTTTGCCAAAAGCAGTGCTGGATTGGGCCCTGAGACTCTGAAGGTCTAATATAGTTCAGGAGAGTATCTGGAGTTGAAATTCAGGCAGTTATTCCAGACAAAGAGTCAATCTGAAGAAAATGGGCAGAGAAAGAAAATGGACATGAGACAATGAAGTGAATCAAAGGCATGTAGACCAAACAAGGAGTTTCTGGCAATATTCCATGACTTGGTGCTGGTATTTTATAATCTTTGATGATGAGGAAGCCAGTTGTTAAGGGACCACGATGGTTCATTACAAAGCAGAGGTTGCAAAAAGGCATGTTTTGTTTGATATAGTGGTTTAAAAGAAATTTGCATTAGTTGCCAATATTTAACACTGAAGATATTTTGTCTACAAATTTCGATTTATAGCTTTTCTGTAAACATCAGAAGATCTAGCATTATCAATCTTGCTGTCATACATAGTATTGATAGCTTCATGCTGAGTTACTTCTGCCTCTTGCAAGGAGCTTGTAATCTGTCTGCCAAGCCCCACCAATCCCCACTGTCCCCAACCCAATGGATGGGAAACAGTTTTCTTTTGCCATCATACTCAATTTTTTTGTTTTGCCTAAGTAGAATTTAAAACATATAGAAAAATAGATAGAATATTTAAGTAATTCCCCATGGTCCTAGCTTTCACTGTCATACCAATCCAATCTGGTTTCCTTTATATTCCCACTCACTTCTTTCCACTGTATTATTTAGAAGAAAATCTCTGACATCTTATTATTTTATTTGTAAATACTTTGGCATGTAACAATAAAAAATAGGGACTCTTTTATAAAGCAACCACATAACCATGATATCATAATCATACATAAACATTAGCAATAAATATTTATCATCAAATACCCAGTGTGTTCAAATTTTCAATTGTCTCATAAATATATGTCTCAGTGTGTTTAAATTAGGATTAAAATAAGATCTACATAAAGTAATTGATTGATATATTTTAAATCTCTCTTCTAATTTAGAGCCTCTCTCCGTCCCCTCTCCCCTTCCCCCAGGTCTTATTCTCTTTCCTCTGGCTATTTATTTGTTGAATTGTTTGATTGTTTTGTAGAGTTTGTTGATTGTTTCATAGAATTTCTGATATTCTAAAATTTGCTGATTTACAACGGTAAAATTTAGTATGCTCCTCCATTGTCTGTATTTCCTATAAATTGGCTTGAATTTTTTTGGAAATAATATTCATAGGTGGGGATATTGTTTATTAGGAGAAATATAGTGTTAGGGTCTCTCTCTCTCTCTCTCTCTCTCTCTCTTTCCTCATTAGCAAGTATTAGTGCTCAGTGTCTAGATCCATTAATTCATTAAAGGTTGCAAAATGTTGATAGTCTAATTAAACTAATTTGTCTTCATTTAATATCTGGAATATTTCCATTAAGAAAAACATTCTCTTTTCTATTTTTTGTTTACCTAGTGGTAAAGTTCTTTTAGGAAAGGCTAAATAAATGCTCAATTTCTGCCCTCTATTTACAAGCTTCTCAAAATAATTAGCATCCTCCATTTCAAATTAATTAATTTCAAGTCAACTTAATTTTTTAAAATTATAATCATATAAACATATTTATTGTGTTTCAACTAATTGCAGTTATTATCTTTATTGACATTTACATTTTTTCTATCTTTTGTTCAATTTAGCTTGACCTTAGTAAACTTTGAAAATTTCTTTGTTTTATTTGGAAAAAAAAAAAAATGTTCCAAGCTCATCTTGCACATTTTCAGCCTAATCATAAAACCAGCCATTTCCAGAATTCTGGTCCCTTTGTGTGGAAACTGACACATAAAGAGTATAATCTAGGAACCATTCTCTATCATAATGAAAGAGTTAAAGATAGCTTAGAGGACTGTGTGTTAATTTTTTTTTTAAACCTGGCCCACTTATTTACAATGCTTTCCTGACTCATTAGCATTTCAGTTTGCAATCTTGGTCTAAACCAATTCTAAACCATCAATATATAGTTCTAAATGCAGAAGTATTCTACAACAGAGTAAAAGGCAAAAGACTTGAGTTATTCAATAATAAGGGAAAAAAATAAGAAAGAAATAATTGAAAATTACAAATGATTTTATTTAAAAATCTCAGTCTGAATTCCTATTTATAAATAGCAGAACCCTGTAGACACTGTTTATTCACTTGTGAAATAAACCATGCTCTTGATATCCTGGACTAATTGCTTTATTTATTTTGAATTTCAAAGGATCCTTCTCTTGAGATTATCCATGTGGAAACTTTCTATCAAATTAGTTAAAACTAAAGTAATGCTATATTTAACTGACTTTTTTCTTTTATTTAGGTGTAGGAAGACAAAGAAAACTAATACTTATTGCCTATAATATACTAAAGTTTTTCAAATACATTCTCATTATCACTCTCTAAGGTTGTATTATCTCCATTTTTTTTTAATGAAGGATATAAAATATGGAATTGCTAAAGTTACAGAAAAAAATCTCCAGAAATTTTCCACTGTAATATTTTGAGAACCCAAAAGTAAGGGGAGATATACAAAAAGGGGGAAAATATTTTCTTAGTCATCAAAATGAATATTGCAAAATTTCTGAGTCTATTTTGTGTGGAAAAATTCAACCCAGGAAACCGATTGACTTTCATTTATTCTCAAGAAAATATATTACCCAAAAGTCAAGGGTAAGTTTATGGACATTGTATTAGCCAAGAGAGGTTAAGATTTATAGAATAACCTAAGGGGTTGTCCTTCACAGCTACTCGTACTATATAGGTCAATGGGAGGCAAGGTCGGGGAGGTTCTGTTCCATAGTCACCCAGCTGACCAAGCCTCATGATTTGTAGCTACATCATCTGGAACAGGTGACATATGAGGTGTCAGCAGAAGGAGAATAGAGACTGTGAAAACTGACACATACAATTAATTAAATATCTAAGATTGGAGATTATGTATATCACTTAAGCTGACAGTCCACTGGCCAGAATTAGTCTGAGATGAAGATTTGTACACAGTAGTTTATTGAGATGATCTCAAAAACACCTGTAAGAGAGTGAAGGAAACAAGTTTGGTGAGAAGGAGAGTTTTAACTGTGCTGCAGTTTCGACGGAGACCAGAGGCAATATTTTAGGGATGTCTGGAGCTGAGATGGCTCTTCAGAGTTGTTCTAACTTAAGACAAGGTGGCCAGGCCTTTTTTCTTAGCATCCACATACAGGCAGCCTTTAGCTTCAAGTTTAGAAGGGACGTACTTTATCCTCTTTGATGGAGTACTATCTCTAAAACTTATTTAATAAGTTAAATCCTATTAACTTTAATATATCAGATTAATCTATTCCAAGATTGATATTTGTCTTATCATTTAGTAAGAAATTTGGAAAGTATAATCTTTAAGCCACTAAGAAATTATAAGACAAAACCTTTTCATTAAAATTTTACCATTACATTAATAAAATTGACAACCCCCTGGCTAGACTCACTAAAGAAAAAAGAGAAAGGACACAAATAAACAAAATTTGTGATGAAAGAGGGGAAATTACAACTGACATCACAGAAATACAAAGGATCATAAAAGAATACTATGAAAAAGTATATAACACCAAATTTAATAATCTAGAAGAAATGGACCAGTACTTAGAAAAATACAACATTCCTAGACTGAATCAAGAAGAACTGGAAAATCTAAATAGACCGATCAGCAGTGTGGAAATTGAAACAATCATCAAAAACCTACCAGAAAGTAAAAGTCCAGGACCAGATGGCTTCATCAGTGAATTCTACAAAACATTCAAAGAAGGTTTAATACCTATTCTCCTCAAACTCTTCCAAAAAATCAAAGAGAAGGCAACTCATTTTATGAGGCCAATATTACTCTGATACCAAAACCTGGTAAAGATAACACACAAAAAGAAAACTACAGACCAATATCTCTCATGAATACAGATGCAGAAATCCTAAATAAGATACTAGCAAACCAAATACAGTAACATATTAAAAAGATTATGCACCATGATCAAGTGGGCTTCATCCCAGAGACACAGGGATGGTTCAACATATGCAAATCGATTAATGTGATACACCACATAAAGGAATAAAAAAATAAGAATCATATGATCATATCATTAGATGCAGAAAAAGCCTTCGACAAGATACAGCATCCGTTTACGATCAAAACACTTAACAAAATCGGTATAGAAGGAAAGTACCTTAACACAATAAAGGCCATCTATGATAAACCCTCAGCCAACATTATACTTAATGGTAAAAAACTAAAAACCTTTCCTCTAAGATCAGGAACAAGGCAAAGCTGTCCACTATCGCCACTGTTTTTTAATATAACATTAGAAGTCCTAGCGAGTGCAATCAGACAAGAGAAAGATATAAAAGGCATCCAAATAGGAAACAAAGAAGTCAAACTGTCAATATTTGTGGATGACATGATTCTCTAAACAGAAAACCCTAAAAACTCCACAAGAACACTGCTAGAAACAATAAACAAATACAGTAAAGCCTCTGGATACAAAATCAATGTTCAAAAATCCATAGCTTTCCTATATTCTAATAATGAAGTGTCAGAAAAAGAAGGGGAAAAAATAATTCCTTTTGCAATTGCAACCAAAAGAATAAAATACTTAGGAATAAATTTAATGAAACATGAGAAGGACCTATATAATGAAAACTATAAGACCTCGTTAAAAGAAGATGAAGAAGATACAAAGAAATGAAAGATATTTCGTGTTCTTGGATTGGAAGAATCGACAGTTAAAATGACCATATTACTTAAAGCATTATAGAGATTTAATGCAATCCTCATCAAAATCCCATCGGCGTTTTTTAAAGAAATAGAAC
>NW_011888824.1:8483339-8487874 GCF_000151845.1 Pteropus vampyrus | reverse complement strand
ACGGAAAAAGTTGAAAATCACATAATATCACTTATATATGGGATATAAACCTAAAAGCAACAAATGAACAGGACAAACAGAGACTCATGGATATGGACTATAGACTAGTGGTTACCAGAAGACTATAGAGTAGTGGTTACTAGTTGAATGGGGGAGGAGAGGAGAGGTAGACGGAGTAAAGGGGATCAAATACGGGGGGGATGGGGAGGGTGAAGTGGATAAAGGGGATCTAATATATGGTAGCTGAAGGAAACTGGACTTTGGGTAGTAAACACACAGTAGAATATACAGATGTCAAATGATAATGCACACCTGAAAATTATATAATTGTATTAACCAATGTTACTCCCAATAAACTTAAAAAAATAAAAAATAGATAAAAAATAAATAAAATTTTACCATTACAATGTTGCAGAAGAAACTTTTTAATTTTTATAATTATTAAACTTTTAGATAACAGTCTCATTCTCTATTGAAATATCAATCATTCGGTTATTTCTAACCTTAGAAATTTCAGTTTTGCCAGAAGACTACTAGTCTTAAATCAACAGAGAAATTTTATCAACTAATACAATGTCACTATTTGACTTTCCACTTTTATTTCTAGGATATTAGTAGTGAGAAGTATGCTATCACACCAAATGTTTGAAAGAGAAAAATTATGAAAATGCTGAAATCTAGATGCTACAAACCTAATAAAATATTTCTTAAGGTTTGGAAAAACAGATTTTTTGAAAAATTAATATTATTATGTATATAACTATTTTAAAGAAGAGTAGGAGGAGACAAGAATTGTCATTTTTAAAAATGTGATAAATGTGATTTATAAGTCCTTATTCTATATTCACTTGTGTTAAAATAGATTATTTCCTATTCTCAATAATAATAATAAGAAGAAGAAACTCGTTAAAAGATATATTTGAAATATATAAAACTTTTAGGAAAATATTTTTTGAATGAGAGATTTACAGTAGTCATAATTTATTACATTATAATTCTCCTATGTAATTATTCTTGCTTTTACTATATTTGCTTTATGCCTATGCTTAAAACAAATTTATGAACATAGTAGCAAGTGTATTTGTATGAAGATCTGCATTGCGAGGAAAGTAGCCAATAGTTACATGTAGGTATTTAACGTGAAATGTGGTTAGTTTGAAATTGGATGTGTTTAAAGCAAAAAATACACACTAGATTTTGAAGACTTATGAAAAAAAGGACAAAATATTTCAATAATTTTTTATTGAGTATATGTTGAAAATAATATTTGACTTCACTGAGTCAAATAAAATATATTAACATTAATTTTACCTGTTTCTTTTTCTCTTTTTTAATGTGGCTATACAAAAATTTAAATTATATTTGTGACTCAAATTTGTGGCTCTCATTACATTTCTATTAGACAGTGTGATCTAGATTATTTAGTTTTTTTTACCACTACTTTATTATGAACATTTTCAAATAGAAAATAAAAAAGTTGAAACAATTTTATAGTGAACATCTATATTTTCTACAGTCTACAGTCTACATAGATATGCGATATAACAAGTACACTTGTTATATCGCATATCTAGCCATCTATTCATTTATTCTATTTTTCCACCAATCCAACATTTTCTTTTTTCATTTCAAGGTAAGTAGCAGACACAACTCTATGTTCCTCCAGAAACTTCAGCATGCAGAAGCTTTAGTTTTAGACTTTATTAAAAATTGTACGTCTCTTTTGCCATGTTCCTGTTGCTTTAGATTTGATTGTATTGGTGTACAGAGGCATAAACAAATGAAATGTATCAAATTTGGTTTAATAAATCTTCTTAGTAAGAGGAACATTTAATCTCTGTTGACATTAAAATACAGATCTAGATTACTCAACAAATATTTGGAAACCTTATAACATTAAACACTGATAAGGAAAACATTTCGACTGTATTCTAAGCAAGTGGCAGAAGGTCCAAGCTATATTCCATGCCAATTGTGTGACCATGGGCAGTTATTTAACCTCTTACTCTCAATGTAATGCTTATCTCACAAAATTATAGAGAGTAAAGGAAATAATGTGTGGAACTGACTTAGTGGATATTTTGACAAACACTAGCGTTTAAAAGTAAGCTTAACTGAAAATATATGTAAAATATTTGGGCTATTTTGTCTGGCAGGTGGACCAGGGGATACCTTGGCAGTGTAGAAATATTTCTAAAAAGTAAATGAACATTCTTATAGATGGTTCATCATTTACAAGTATACTCAGAAAGGCACATATTATGTAATACCCTCAAAAGAAAAGGACACATTTTTTCCTCCTGATTTTACTTCTAAATACCTTATAGAAATAGCCCAAGTCTTTTGTCAACATTTACCAGATTGAACCTCCTAACCACTTTGGACTTGTGCTTGTGCCGAGATTGGGGCCTTGAGAAGAAAACGTGTTTATGCAATTGTTGGTGATTCACTAACAGACAATGTACTGGTTGAAAGGCGAGCACAGACCAAGAACTGATAGAAAATGGGAGGTTTAGCTGTGCTGTGTTCTACTTTCTGTGTGTAGCTATCTGGTCAAACTACATTAAATATTCTTTAATGTTTTTATTATATCGAACATTTTTTACTTTTATCAAAGTAACACATGCACATAATTTTTAAAAAGCTTAACAAACAAAAAACAGAGGTTCCCTCCTTTAATAATTTCCATGCTCTTATTACTACTCCTTAAAGGCAACTGTTTTTAACTTTTAAACTATTTTGCAGTTTTTGTTTACATATTTCTAAATACTGTCAAAGTATTGATAGCTTTTGGTTCATTCAGTTTAGATATTTTATATTTTAGTTCTTTTATATTCCCCTTATTATTCCCACATCTGCCCAATATAATTATAACTCAATTTTTAAAATTCTTAGTTAGAACTCTCACTATGACTATGCAATTCTTTTTCATTACTGAGCTAAGTGGTACATGTTATTTATTTTAAACTTCTGTTGTCGGTTATAAATAACAATCTTTTAATTATGATAAATAACAGCAAAGAGGACAAAAATAGAGAAAGAAATCATGAAGAAATGGGTCAGGGAAGAGAAAAGAAAAATTGCTTTGGGTACTTTTCAAATACTGAACATTGCTTTCTAATGATAGTCTAAAAACTGCAATGAACGCACACACAGACCTAGATGCTATGAAACTACTGGACAATAACAGCTGCAGAATTTAAATGCAGTATAATGTTATTTGGGCTTCTTTTCCATCAGAATAAAATAAAATAAAAAATAAAACAAAATGTGCTTCATAAAATTAAATGCATATTTAAAACATCAACTGATTCCACTTTATGTCCAATGTCATACAGACTGTTATTTTAAAATCCATAAAAATTTATTAATCTACACATAGTGCCTAAACCAAAGTAGACTCAAAAAATGGTTTTTTGGGGGAGGGGTGAGGGGTGAGGGGGAATAAGTAATGTTTTTAATGACAATAGACTGAAAATAATATAATAGTTGGTCTGTACTCAAAAAGATCTTATAACGTTTGGAAGATAAACCAACATATGAAAATGTGATATGTGAAAATGAGAATATAGAAAACTTTAGGGAAGGCAGTGGCCAGTGGGGCATGGAGATATGAGAAACAGTTCACGGAGAAAGAAAAATCTGAGATGGTTTTTAAGGGTGGGTAGAATTTGTAAGTTTATCTGATTGAAGTCGTGTACCAGGTATATGGGAGTAAAATTGTCATATTGAACACACAGGAAAAATGGGTGTACATGAAATACACCTTTGTGTTGTTTGCTATTACCCCTTTGAAGTTTGGTGGGAGGTGATATTTTCCTGCTCCTGTAAAAACTCTGGAAGTGTCATTTTCCTCTTATGTTCACTTTAAATTGCAAATACTTTATAAATAAGATATCAGAGTGCTTTTCCCTTGACATAGTCACAGTTTCCAAGTCCATTCACTATAAAAGCTATCCCCAGCCTCCGAATGGGCTTTCAAAAGTGGAGACATGTGGTTGTCCCATTCTCTTTTTGTCATTCATTTTTTTACTCTTTAGTTATTGTTTCTGATTCTTCTGTGGAGGGATGGAGAGGAAAGGGAAACAGAAAAAATTGTGTGATGAGAACTGTCCTAAATTGACTTCTTGGTTTCTGGGCCTGGTCTATCTTTAAAGCTAACTCTTTTGAGGGTATGTTCTTACTAGAGTCTCTCACCTGTGCTTTCCTTGCATAAGGTGGTATAATCTCCTCTTGCAGATCACATACACCTTCCTCATGCCCTAAAAATCTTAGGTTACCTTTAGTTTCTCTCCAATGAGGACTCTTACCCCAACTCTTACCCCTATACCATCTTCCCACTACTGCCTCCCTGACTCAGATGCTCTGTTAGACAGAACATAAGTCAACCCCACATCTGCTTTCTGTTGTTCACTTCCCACAACTGATTTTAGAACTCTTACACAAACTTTGCCTCTATAGATTCTGGGAGTGCAGGTTGATTTCAAAGCAGCCCCCTCTCCTTCAGCTCATCTCTTAGCATATAGACTATTGCT
>NW_011888824.1:8482441-8482869 GCF_000151845.1 Pteropus vampyrus | reverse complement strand
GAAGATCACACAATTTAAAACTTCAGAAAGTTTGATGTGAGGAAGAGGAAAACATTGGGAATTCTTTTTTATATATGAGAGGCAGAAGACATTTAAATGCTGTGAAAAGGCACGAGTAAATAAAAAGTAGTTCAGGATACCAGAGAGAGAAGTGGTCATCCAAAGAATAGATAGGTGGGCTCAAGAAGGCTGGAGCATTAAAATTTAGAGCTGAGGTAATTATTAGTGTTAGTCATACAGCTTGAAATCTTATTTCGATTTCAGTAAAACAAAGGAAAGCACCAATGAATGTTATATTCTCTTCCTACAGGAATAGGAGAAACCAATACATGGCAATAAGAATTATGAGAAAATGCCAACATTTAGATTCCTTCTCCTCTATTTATTCAAATCTTTCCTTCTAACTTTGCTTTTTTTTTTTTTTTTTT
>NW_011888824.1:8443099-8481241 GCF_000151845.1 Pteropus vampyrus | reverse complement strand
TCATACAGCTTGAAATCTTATTTCGATTTCAGTAAAACAAAGGAAAGCACCAATGAGTGTTATATTCTCTTCCTACAGGAATAGGAGAAACCAATGCATGGCAATAAGAATTATGAGAAAATGCCAACATTTAGATTCCCTCTCCTCTATTTATTCAAATCTTTCCTTCTAACTTTGCTTTTTTTTTTTTTTTTTTTGTATGGCTCTCAATCTGAGTGAATACGTACTGGGCATAATATCAAGGTAAGTTTTCTGTTGTCAGAGTAGTGTTTTTTGTACCATTACATTTAGCTTTATTCCATATCTAAATGAACCTGTGAATTTAGGGTAGTTTTACTAAGTCATTAACATGCCCTGTGGGCATAAAACATGGCTCATGAGGTTTTAACATGGGAATTTTTTTCCTTTTTTTAAAAAAAATTAAGTTTAGACGAATTTGTTCTAGACATCCTTAAGTCTTAAGATGACCAAAAATAAATAAAGAAAGAAGATAAAGATATTTGTTTGGTTTCAGTGGCTCTTTGTATTCTGGTAATTAAAAAATGAATAAATTAAACTGAAAATAATTCCTACTTAAATGTTTTGGGAAAAGATCATTAAAAGTCATTTAACATTTTAGTTTAATCTGTACAAACTGACACTTTGGCTGTTTTGAAAATTTTGCAATGGATCAGTAGATTTCCAATTTACATATTTTAAAAGGAATGTTAGAATCTAAAAGTATTTGAAATTAATATATTTAAAATATTCTATGTATATTTTTCTATGATTTGTGAGCTGCCATCTATTTTTATAAAAGTTTTTAAGAACTTCTTTCACTAACCCTTAAAATTTGCCTTAAAATGCAATACTTACGTAGTAATTGTAAAGGAACTAAATATCACTCACAAAAGCCAGAAAGTAAATCTTAATTTAACAATTGATAGCTTTCTTCCACTTTTAGTATATACACATGGATTGATTTTGGCTTCGTTATGGGGCTCTATCTTAATAGCTTTCATGACCTCTATTCACTCAATGGACTATAAGAGGAGATGTATTTGTCTCATTGATTTAATATTTGCTTTCTGGGAAACATAAATGAATAGAAAGAACCAGAAAAGATGGTTTAAACAAATGCTAACAGAGAAAATCTGATACATGATGATTGGGTAGGGCTACTAATTCAGCCAATTCTTTCATCTTTAGCAAGCTACTCTACAGCTTACCCAGTACACCTGAAGAGACAGCATCTTAATGGCTCTATCATATTCTCTAGGTATTATTTCATGCTTTAAAACAGTGGTTCTTAAAGTGTAGTCTGGGGACCAGGAGCATCAGCAATGACCTAGGAATTGGTTGGAAATGCAAATTCATGGACACCACCCTAGACCTCCTGAATCAAAATGTGAGTATAGGGCCTAATAACCTACATTTCGACAGGGCCTCCAAGTAGTTCTGAGAGCCACTGTCCAAAAAGGTATATATAGCTCTGGCACAGTTACTAGGCAAGAAGCTAGAGCTCCATGCAGAAGAACGTGATGGATGGTGGTTGTATTCTGCCTCTTTCTTAACTGAGCCATGCCCTTCTTCTGGGTAGCATGACCTATATATGCAGCCCTAGATAGGAGAAACAATAATTCCCATCCTCCCTATGTAATCTGTACGATTTAAGAGTTATTTTATTTTACTTTTTTTTTGTTACTGGCTCAAGTTAAAAAGAGTATTCACTTAATAACTGACAATCTGAGTATTAATAATAATAGTAGGTAGCATTTATTGAACACTAGTATGTGTCAGGCACTGGTCTATTTGCTTTGCATGGATTACTTAATTATACTCATACAAACTCTCTGAAGATGGTAGTATAATTGTTTCCATTTTAGAGATGCAGAAACCGAGGCATGGTAAAGTTAAGTAGCAGGATTGAGATTCAAACCTAGACTGTGGAACTGGCTTGAGTCTATCTTGATCAGAGTTCAAGTCATTTCACTAGAAATCTCTTTCCACTCCTAAAGCGGAGCAGAAGTTCTGAGGCTAACTCACATTGACTAATGGTCATGGGCTCATCTCTGAATCAATCACAATGGCCAAGGGGTAAGATGTACTGATTAGCTAATAAAAATCAGGGCCCATGCCAGAGCTGAGAGCAGAGTGAAAAAATCAACCGTCATAACGGAGTACCATTTTATGGGACTAGGAGTGAATGGATAATGCTCTACTACAAAGGAGAAGAAGAGATCACCAAAGACACTGCTTTATTACTAAAGGCCTATTTGGGTCCAAGTGGCATATGCCCCATGCAAACTAGTTTTGGAAAAGAAAAATTTACTGGATCATACTATTGACCCATGGAAAAGGGAGCATTGCATGAGGATCTGAAGGACAACTGTCGCCAGTGACAAATTGTTGTCGAGACTCTCCCTCTTCACTTTTCCACTTGGATTTTTTTTTTCTTTAATACAGAACAATTTTATTTTCTAGTTCTGAGTTCAAAGAACCTAGAAAAGAGCTCATATTATCTAAGTATGAGTGATGGGTTCAGACATGAGTGACTCAGCTGTGACCAGAAAGTCAAACTCAAGAATAATTGCTGTCTTACAGTAGCCGGTGCCATCAGCTCCTTCCTAAACAGTCATTCTCTTCTTTCTCCTTTCACATCAAACCCTAATTTTGTTCAGATATATACTTTCCTTTGCACAGCCCTATCCTTGGTGAGTGGTGACTCCAAGCTCTAGACCCAGGTGATGAATTGCAATTGATAGAAGCTAATCTCTTGCAGATAGTGTTTTAGGAAAGGTCATATAATGCAATTCTGGCCAAAGAGATGTAAGGGTACTCTGCTGAGGAATTTCTTTCATTGGTTTTCCTCATTGAAAAAAATAAATTTATAGGGTCTTAAAAAAATTCTCTAGTTAGTGTAAAAGACAACTGAAAACAGAATCAAGGTAATTCTGTAAGTAACCTTGTCACCAGGATTGGATTTTGCTTTTGATTTAATAGCTATTTGAAAAAATTATTGATGTCTCTGTTTCATTAATAGGGAAACATTTCTTTGTTTTTATCTCGAATTGCCTAAATATCATGGTTTTTTTTTTTTTAATTTTAGACATGTAGAGGAAATATAAAATGATGACTCCATAGCATTATTATTCTCTCACTCTACTCCTTCCTAACCATATTTCTGTTAGTAGAATCTATTACTATTTATGCATTTTCCTATAGGCAAATAAATGGTGGAAAGTTTCATTTTGAATTTTTACAAAATTTGTGACCATTGAGTAGTTGTCTTCTAAGAATTCATAATTAAGACACATTCATTCAAGTGATAATTATGTGCCCTTATTTCATTTTTATATATAATAGCTTTTCTGTATTTCTTCATGACCAACTCAAGGAAGCTAATTGAGAATGAGCATGGTAATACTTTTTAAAGAACATTAAAAAACATGGATATTATACAAATAAAGAATAAGTATATATATCAAGATTTATTTATTTCATTAATTAGAGAAGCAGGATGGTAAATTGATTCAAAGGGCATTTGAAGAACTGATCAAAACATTTTAGAGTTTTATGTTAGCTATCAACTTGAATAATATCCTAAAGGGCAATCAAACCATATCCTTTGGCTATTGTTTCAACCAGAGAGAAATTATTTTCCTTTCTACCAGACAAAACCTACAGGACAAAGCGTAACATTACAGAGTTTGTACTTTGATCAGTATTAGTTTGTCAAAAAAAGTTCATTGCATTAGAAATTTCAATAATTGCTGAATGAACCTGTTCAACAATCTTCCAGTGTGACAGTGAAAGCACATATAACCATCCTTTTACCTTATCATATTTTTCTTAATAGGAATGATGTTACAATGTTGTTATGAATATTGATAAAATAATACATGTGAAAATGCTTTATAAAAATGTAAAATTATGTTTTTTGTTTGTTACCATAATTACACAATATTGCAAAGACAAGGTTGTCATAAAGTCAAGTTAGAATTAGACTGTTATCATTTTTTTTTTAGAATCTAAAACACAGACATTGGTGCCCTTAATGGTATGATGAGAATAAATTTATGTCAACTGGACATAACATGCAAAAAAGATTAGAGAAACCACATATCATTTTTCTACTCTGGAGAGAAATGTCGCAAAATAAAATTATGTTCATTTTCTTGCCCCAGCCTGAAGATAATGCTCAGGAAAAATTGTGAATGTCCTATTTCATTAATTCAACAAGTAATATGTTGAGTATTAACTAAATGCCCTATGCTTCTTACTGTGGGGAGGGAGGGGGGAGGAAGATATTCATTCTCTTCATAAGAATCTATAGCTAACAGCAGAGATAACTTAAAAATAACTAATTGGAACAAAGAGAAGAAGAAGAATTATTTTGTTTTGAATAAGGGCAACATGAAGCTTTAATTAACTTAGCTACTGTTTCTTTAATCGTTTTTAAGTTAGTAGCAGTTTTTCTTGTATTTTACTGGATACCATTCACACTGAACTGCATATAAAACTTTCTATTACTCTATCTTTACATTTTATACTTTTTTCTCTTTGTTCTCGTCTTCAAATATAAAGTAATTGAAGAAAAACTAATTGAAAAGATTCTCTGTAAAATTTCTTATTTTTAATAAGATTTAATAAAAGGTTTAATAAATCTAACAAAAATGTTAGCTTGTTTAATGCCCGAGTAAAAAGAATACAGACCTGTGTTTGAAGAACCAAACTAAAATAACTAGATCTCTAGACTTTTCCAGGGATTCTATAAAATTTCATGAGTATGATAATAAAAATTCTGGAGAAATAGTATCTTTTTTTACTATAAACCAGTACATTATTATTAATATAGTTAAAGTAAACCAGCAACATAATTCACAAAAGAAAAACAGCCTATTTTAATGAAAATAATGAGAAGAAAGAAGACTACTTCTAAATTGCAATGATTACTAAAATTAATGTTATAATTATGTGAGTCCTTTGTGTTTGTAAAAAACCCTAAATATGCCCTTACACTTTTTTTGTAGAATATTATTTATACGAATAATTACTTGATATTTCATCATAATTCATTTCAATTTTTAAAGTACAATATTTGGAAAGGCCAAGAGCAGCCTGGAGGATGGAATGCATCTGCAATATTACTACTAAACTCTATAAACTCCAATGAAAAGAAAACTCCAATATTGCATATAGTTTGCTACTGTTCATTTCAGACAGACTTTTGTGTATTATAACTGTTTATTCAGAAAAATCTTTATAGCATACATGTGGTTTTACCTTTAGAATAAGGTTAACCTAATAGAATTCCAAGTAATTCTGATAAAAGACCTAGATGCTATCTGGGCTGGATTGGTAAAACTGATAATTCTCATTCATCAATACTATAAGTTAGTTCTATATGCTAACCTGAGATAGTTGCCCAAAAATATTATTCAGTGAAAAAATAAACTATGAAATCATATACTTAGTCTGATTCCATTTATATTTAAACTAAAACACAAGACTTCAAACTTATAACCCTTTGTGGAATAGAAACCAGTATAGTCCTCGCTCATTAAATAAGTGGAAGCATCCTTTTTTCTACCTTCCTTTCCAATCATTGAATTCCCAGCACTGAAAAGAAAATTATATATATACATATACATATACATATACATATATGTATATGTATATGTGTACACATACACATATACATATACATATATAGATATATATATATACACACAACATACATATGTGTGTCTGTGTGAATAGATAAAAAGATAAAGGGATAGATAGATGAAAGGTGTTTTTGACTTTGCCTTATATACAGTTGTGTGCTGTTTAATTTTTTATAATGAACATATAATCATGTATACTTTTAAAATAAAGTAGAAAGGACAAATCATTTAAAAAGGGGAGAAATGAGTTGTAAATATTGACATTACATATATATATGCAAATATATATTTTATATGAAAAAAGTAAGTTACAGAATAACATGGTGTTACTTATGATAAAGAAAAAGGAAAGTAAACTGTGTTGAGAGTGTTGCTGAAGGCAGACTTTTACTTTCTCCACTACATACTTCTGCATTGAAGTTTATACAATAAATCTTTATTTATATACTTTATGTGTTACTTATAAAAAGTGATTTTCTTGCAGAGAATAACCTGCTAAAGGATGTCATAAAGAATGTTTTGAGAAACTGTTTAACATATAGTCAATGATTTAATAGGAAAGATCTGTTTGTCTTTGTACGGGAATTTCAATATTAATCAAAGGAGTCACTTGCGAACTTTTCTGAAATCGTTTTTGATACTTCCTTTGTTCAATCTCAAGAAATCAAGTCTTCTATTTTAATTGTTTTTTATGCTTAATATCTCTAATGAGATCTTCTTAACTGCTTGATGTTTATAACATATTCTCTTATCCTTGATAAGAGTATTATGTGACTTTTAATCTGGTTCATTAATTTTGCTTTCTCATGGAAAAGATGAGTCTATTTTTTTTCCCCATGGTAAAGATTGCCTTATTGGTGGCAGTTTGTACAAGTCAACAAATACTGATCTCTCAAAAGAATTCAGTCATTTATCAGCTTACTGGTCCATAGAGAACTGAATTAAACTGAATCAACCGATTGCTGGGAGGATAAACTGAAGTCGATCCCACTTCTTGGGAAGTGAAGATGTAGCCAGTTGATATACGGCATATGCTGTTCCACCAACTGTAAGAATCATGGTAGCTCTATACAAGAGAGCATCAGCTATCTGACCCTTTAGATGCACTGGATTTCCATTATCCTCCTGAAATAGCTTTTGTTTCTCTGAAACTCATTTTCAAACTGCCTGCATGAAGCAGAACTTATGGTCCTCTGGGCAATGTGACGCAGAGCCAGCAGATTCTGCAGCAAGCATCTCGACTGTTACTGCCCACCAGCCGTGACAACTGAACACTGGGAACGAATATCTCCACCCCAGAACTGGAACTACTTTCTGGCCTTGCGCGGGATGAGGCTTTCTTTCATAGATCTTACACTTGTATTCCTTAGATGTCTGTTTCTTTTCCTTAGTGTTCATTTATGTGGAACTGCCATATTTCTTGTTGATGATGCATACCTAAAGGGAGAGATGACAGCTCAGATCCTAGCTGACGCTCTTGGTGAAAATAAAGTGTGTGTTAAGTGTGTATCACATTTTGTAACTTTCCCCCATCACCTGCACCAAGCACTGTTTTTTGTTATTGTTGTTGTTTGTTTGTTTGTTTTTCCCGGGGGCGGGGTGGCGCGGGATGCTCTTCCTCTTGCGGTTACCCAGTAGGGGCTTGGCAGTGGGAAGCTACTTAGTCCTTCTGCACTAGGTGGTTATTCTATTCTTCCTATCCACCCAGAGGCCAGTGATACCCAGGTGAACTGCCGCCTGTGGCAGGCACTGGACTGGAGCTTATGTTTTCTGTCTTCTCCTTAAATCCACTATGGCAGAGTTGCTCTGAGCTAGCTAGTAAAATGTGAAGAGAAAAATACAGCACTAGAATGCTTTTCTTTAGGTTCTGTGGGACCTGACATATCTTCTGGTTCTCCAAGGGCATTTCACAGTCTTTTATTTAGATTCTGGAGTCCATCGAATTCCTTTTTAAAAATGTAGCATCTTCAAGTTTGGGTTCAGGGGAAGGATTGAACAGTCCATACTTGTTCACAATCTGACCCCGACCTCTAGCCAAACTTCAGCTTGGAATGTACCCAACCTGAAAATCTCCCTTATATCTGTCTTTATCCTTCTCCTACTTTAGGTCCCAGCTATATCATTTTCTCAGGGAAGCCTGACTCACAGATTAATATATATTTTCTTATACTTTTTGATATGACCCGACATTTGGAATTCTATAAGAATTTCTTTGATAACTTGCCATCTCTTTAGATATTAAAGTACATGAGAGCAAGAGATATGTCTGTTTTTCTTATTACAGCTTTATCTATGATATATATCATAGTGCTTAGGCAATAGGTGAGATTTCATGAACATTTTTCAAAGAAAAAGGTAAAGGGAAGAAGGAACAAAGAGAAATAGATCTATTTTGTTAAAGTAGACCATAATGAATATCTATTCAAGAGCAATCTACTTTTGAATTAGTCACATCTGTAATATATAAAAAGCATGGAACCACAGACTGGCTTTATCTAGATTCCAAATAACATTTGGCCTACTCATTTTATTAATATTTTGATATAGAACAGAAGTAAATGATTTTTTTGAAAAAGAAATATAAGTTACAGCATCAAATAAAAATGAATTCTGTATTATCTATTAGGAATGCATAATAAAGTGTTAACTGTATATAAAACTATTATGAATAAGAAACTGTAGAATTCCCAGGGTATAAAGAATTCCTTACATAAAAATCTGAAAATCTAAGTGAAATTTTTAGCAAAAATTAAATTTTTTTTTAATGAAAAAATGACCACAGAAAACCAGTGAAGATTAAATTGGAGTAGAGCAATAAAAAAAAAGAAAAGAAAAGAAAAGAAAGAAAAAAGAAATAGTAGGCATGCTTGCAAGATCCTTCTTTTAAACACTTTAACAATTAAATAAGTTCTCCTCCCTATATTTTCTAACACATAAGTGAATTACTTAGATCACTGTCTGCCTGTTTCCTAAACCAGATAGTCTGTTTCTAGGCACATTGCTCAGGTTCTTAGATGCTATGAGTTTAGAAAGCCCTTTAAATATCAACTATGTCAGGACATAAAATGAAGTTATAACACAGATTATTTTTTTCCCCCTGGGGCACCAAACTATGGTAGAAGCACTTGGTACATGTATGTTATCCTCTTATTTAAATCAATTCTTCTTTCCTGATATAATAATTTAATCTCAGCGATACATATGTGAGTATATGAATGGAAAAGACTTCTCCCTGCCATCTCTACCTCCCATATCTATGAAGTTCCCCAGGCTCGTCATCTTTATTTGTAATCTACTATTAGAGGGTGAAGTCGATTGCTTTATAATGAAACAAACAAGAAACTTTTTATCTACAAAATCTCTGCTTTCCTCAATATTAATGTCTTTTACAATGTAGTTTCTATTCAGCGCCAATTTGTTTTGTTCTTGTTTGCGTGCCATTGAGCCAACTTTCACTCCTCCAAGTAAAATGCACACTGTGGAAGTTATCAACTACCAATTAAGGGAGTTCCAAGTGCTAGAAGGGAAAACAAAACAAAGCTCTCAGCAGGCAAAGCTTATACTGATAACTGGAAAACACCAAATTAAGACTAATTCACATAACTTCAGAACATGACTCAGAGCCACAGATCATGAGTCATGGGCTTTCATTGAGAGAGGGCCAGCAATACACATGGGAGACTCAGTGTATGCAAAAACATGTTGAAAATCTATAAGTCCATCATGGACGGATGGATTTGTGTTGCAAAGATGTGTCTTATGACTAAAACCGTCATAGCAATAAAGGCTAATACCACCTTTGAATAAATTAATGTTTTAAGCTACCCAGAACAGAATGTATTGTAAAATAGAGGCTCTGTTTATATTGAGCTTGTTACTATGACTATGAATTTCCAGTATGAGGAGGAGTTTTGGTAGTACTTTATGGAACAAATAAGCCGTAGCCACTTGAAGACACGTCATGAGAAGTAAAAGCAGGACACTACATGCCAAGTCATTTGTGCTCATTTTCACTAACTTCTCTGCCATCTGATTGGCCTAAGTCTATGGTTATCAGACTCATTTCCTGTCCTCACTTTGCATATCCTGCCAGCCTTTTGGCATGAAACTCTGTTTTCCGATTCCTCTCTTTGTCATGTCAATGGACCATATTACTTTTTCCCATCCTTGTACCCCACTTCTACCAACACTGATAAGGATTTACTAGACATCTATCTTACTCTGGAGTTTTATCTTCAGCTTGGTTTGTTGTTTGCCTGCCACTTTCTCCATCTCAATCATATACATGCACATAAAGATTCTTCACTCTACTTTTTGACTATATGATATATGTTAATCTCTCAGCCAGTATTAGTGGTGGATTTATTATAGATCTTACAGACAGAGACTACTGGATAGAGAAAATGACATAAAGGACATTCATTCTTAGGTAATGGGAAATAAAATATGAATTCAGAGATCTGAAACAGCTGAATATGGTAATTGGATATAAGGTAAACTATATTTTTTAAAGAGGAGTTAATCAGATGAGTGGGGATAAATGATTATGCAAGTGAGGTGATAAGACAGCCACACAAAGGATGGCACTAGGGAGTGCGAGGGGAATTCATGCCGTGGACGTTTGTAGAAAGTCTGGTCTGAATTCTCAGTGGAAAAACAGAAGACAACCGCTAAGTGACCACTTCGAGTCCATGTTCCTTCCTTTACTGAATTATATTTGTGAACAGGGTCGTATAAGTTAGTGATAAAGAGAGCAGATTCTGAATTTGAGCACACCTGGTTTCAGGTCCTAGCTCAACTGGTTATTATTATGTGAACTTGGGGAAGTACAAACCCTCTTTGGGCCTCTTGGTAAAACAGACCTAATAATTGTATCTGCTTTAAAATAGTTGCCACTGTTTCAACCTCCTACATTCTTTCTCATCAAGATTTTGCTCCCATATCATGTCATCCACTCTTGCTGTTATCACCAATAATGTTAATGCTGCTAAGTGCACGTACGGTCAATTCTCAGAACTTACCTTAACATGTCAGCTGCATTGAGCAGAGTTAAGGCCTCCTTCCTTCTAGATATACTTTTTTCTCTTGGCTTTGAGGATATCACACTCTCCTGGTTTCTCTCCCATGCCACTGGCTGTTGCTTCTTCATTTCCTCTTACTGGGTTCTCTTTTCCTCCCCAAACTCTCAATGTTGAAGTGCCACAGGGTTTAGTGTTTTGTTTTTTGTTTTCTTCTCCACACACATTCCTTCCCTTTGAATCTTGTGAGTTTGAATACTATGTACATGCCATAGATTCTCAAATTTATGTCTTTATCCCAGACCTCTCTCCTGAGCTTTAGAATTGTATATCAAATTGCCTACTGAAAACCTCCATTTGGATGCCTAATGGATGTCTCAAACTTAATGTGTTCAAAATGGAATTTCTGTTCTTCCCCTGCTTAGTTCTTCTACCTGTAGTTGTCCTCTATCATTTAATAATGATTCTAAAGCCACATTTTGGGGGTCAACATTTTTCATGCTCTATCTCTCATATTTCACATCTAATCCAGAAACCACTCCTCTTAATTGTACCTTCAAAATATGCCTGATTATTTTTTATCACTTTCTCTGATTTTACACCAGTCTAAAACCCACCATCTTCACCTAGAGTTTTGCAATAGCTTCCTAAGTGTTCCTCCTGCTACTCACTAGAGTTTCTTCTTAATACAGTCAGAGTAATCCCTAAGTCAGATGATGTCAGTCCTCTGCTTAAAGCCTTCCAATGGCCTCACATCTCACTCAGAATAAAAGTCAATTTTTACATGGCCAGCTCCTCTACACTTTACCCCAGTGTCTCTCTGACTTCATTCCTTTTTCTTCTCTCTGCCTTGCTCTATCATCTCCAAGCACACTGGCTCCCCTCTGCAACTTGGACATGCCAAGCATGTCCCTGTCTTAGTGCCTTTGCACTGGTTGTTCATTCCACTCAGAATATTCTTTTCTTCAGATAGCTTTATGACCATCTTTCTTTACACTTAAAATTTTGAGGTTTGTAATATTACAAAGTCAATGTCGCTCTCACTGACAATCTCATTTAAAATTGTAACCTATCTCACCTTTGGCACCTTGATTGTTCCCTTAAATTGCTTTATTTTATTTATTTATTTTTGTAGCACTCATCACTTTTTTTTTAAAAAAAACCTGTATTATTTATTTATTATTATTATTATTTATTATTTGGATTTCCTCATATAATGTAAGCTCTAATAGGATAGGAAATTTTTATCTATTTGGTTCACTGCTATATCCCAAGCACCTAAAAAAGTGCCTGGCTCATAGTAGGCATATATAAAAAGTATGTAAAATAATTTAAAAGCCAACAACATGCTGACAGAAATGTATCTGAAGGCTAAGAACACACGATCTATAAAAAACAAAGATACAAAAAATTTTCTTATGTGTATGTTTAGTGATTCAACTTATTATAAGTGAAATGAAATTTCATATATAAAATGTTTTATGATATAGTCTGTGAATGTAAATGTGGGGAAACAGCTCTTGTACTTTGTTATACATTACTACTGAGAATATAAATTAGTAGGGCCTCTATTTGGCATAATCTATAAAAATTACAAATGCACATATCCATGACCTAATAATTCTATTTCTAGGACTTTATTCTAAAATTACACTTTGTAAATTATTTGTATACAAATTTATTCATGAAAGTATTTTTTATAATTATAAAAGATTGAAACAACCTAAATGTCTACTAATAGGGAACTAGTTAAATAAATTATTGTACATCCATACAGTGCACTATCATACAACTGTGAGAAAAGATGAGTAACCTATATACTAATAGGATTTTCAAGATATATATTTAAGTATAAAATGCAGATCTCAGAACAGAGTGAATAATAGACCGTACATTTTCACAAAAGTATGCATATATGCTTTATATTTATTTTGTTTGATACATACATACATACATATATACATATATTTTAAACACATGTCAATTTATGCTTAGAATATCCCAGAGAAGATGAACAGGAAACTGAGAGCCTTAGTCCTGTCATGATGGGAAACAGATTATTGAGGGTCAGGTTGAGGTGAGACTTTTCACCTAGGTCTTTATATTTTAGATTTCACAACACCATATGAACTACAAAAAATAAAAGTATAAAAAAGATTGCACAATTAACCCAGTTTATAAAGTATGCATTAAAATTTAGCATCTTCATTTTAAAGAAAGAGAAAACAGTGACACATTACACAGCTTTCTGTAGACATGACCAGAACTAGATGTGATTTTCAGCCTTTCAGTTCAGGGCAGTGTCTACAACATCAGGAGAAAGCAAACTTATATAATTGAATATAACTAGAATTCAATTAAGGAAACAAAACCAAAATAGTTCGTATATTTTAATTTCAGATTATACTCTATGATCTGATACAAATATTCTAAAAATATTGCCATCTCTCATCCATGAAGATGTTATTTTTCCACATTATGGAATGGTCTTGAGTAGCTTTTTTCAACAGTAGTGACAGAAGTTGAACCTTCTTTATCTTCCACAGGTTTTCTTTTGTGATTAAGATAACTAACTACAGTCAGAAAAAAATTATCTGTATCTGTGGAACAGAGATTTCCACTCTACCATTTCCTTTAAGACTTTGATCCAAATTTTCCTCTTCAAACACATTAGCTTTCCTTGCCTTTCCTGAATTTCTTCCTCTAATTGTGCCTTAATTCTGTCACTTTAACTCTCAAAACTATAATTTATGCAATGTGTCTTCCTCTCGATTATATGGTACAAACATTTAATTCAGATTCAACCGTGCTCCAGGAGCCATGTTGGGAATTGGGATAAAAAGGTGAATAATACATAACTTATGCTTTCAAGAAACCCAGTTTAATTAGGGATACAGATTCATCTACTTAAAAATTATTTATTGAGGGCTTACTATGTGGCGGGCACTGTTCAGACTGCTGGAGATATAGCAGTGAAAAAAATATAGAAATCCTAACTATTGAAAATTAGGGAATTTGATAATGGATGGATATTAGCTGATATGAGAGGATTATTATTGATTTTCTAGATGTGATCATTATTGTGGTTATATAAAAGATTTTATTGTTAAAATACACATTCTGACATGTTTAGAGGAGAAATGTATACTGCTTACTATCAAATGATTTAGAAAAAAATAAATTTCCCCCTAAGATATATAATAGCCTCTTCAACAGTAGAAACATATTCAAACTGACCCTTTTAAAATGTTTTATGAGCTCTTTGTGACCAAGTGGAGTATTTATGGGACAATTCCCTCTAATTAGAAAGTATTATCTCTATCTGTTTTATAAAATTTTAATATATATATCTACATCTTTTTCTAGATAAATAAAGCAAATAGTAAACATATTTTAACAATCTGGCTCTATGTGGTAAGTATAAGAGAGTTTATTGTACAATTCTTTAAACTTTTTTGTATGTTTGATATTTTTCATTTAATAATAGTTGGAAAAATCTCTGCTCACTGGAGCATAGTGGGGGCAAGAGAGAGACAGACAGAAAAGAAATAAGTGAAATACATAATACGTTGGATGATGATAAATGCTATGGGGAATCATAAAACAGGAAGGGAATGATAGGTATAATTTTAATACAAATAATTTATAAGTCTATTCACTTGATATTTATTTTCAGGCTGAGTTCTAACACTGAAAAAATATTTAAATAATATTTAAAGTGCCATAGGCACAATGCCTGAGAAGTGGTTTCTTTTTTCTGAGTGTGCAGGAAAGAATTTGAGAAGAGGTTACTGGAGCAAAATCTTAAAAGATAAATGGAAATTTATCTACTAAAAAGATAAGAAGCATGGGAGCCATGAGAGAGTATTCCTGGATAGATTAATAGTGAGAATGAGTGATTCCCAAGCTCTACTAAAAATATTTTGGTTCAGGGGTCTGAAATTTGAATTTTTTTATAAAGCTCCACAGGTAATTCTAATGTGCTGCAAAAATTGAGATTCTGTAGCACATAAACAAGGTATAGTTTATGGAAAAAGAGGAAATGGAGGAAGTGATTGGTAATATAGGTTGTTGCTAGGCAAGAACAAGATTTTATAAAAAAGTTATTTTAACATTTATTCTGTAGGCACATGGGAGCCACAAGAGGGTTTTAACCATGGGAATTACATGAGTGATCATATCTAAATTTTAGAAAAAGAACTCAGATGAGATGTTTAGGTAGCTAGAAGAGGGGAGCTACTAGAGGCAGAGGAACCTGTTAGACTACTTTATCAATTTAAATAAAAGATGAAATTCACTCTAGGTCTCTGGAATTTGCAATAGGGATATATTTGGACAGAGACTGGACAGATCTTAGTGATGTGATATGAACAAGAAGGATTTCAAACTTCCTGATTTTGTGAGCCACTAATAGACTTAGAGAAAGTAGAAGAAACAGGTTGGAAGGGATAGAGAACATATATCAGTTTGCTGTTCTTGGAGAGTTTGTAAGGCACATACATCAATCTATCCAGAAGGCAAAGGAAAACACAACCTTGAAGACTGTTGGGGACAAAAAGTAGAGATTTTGGACACATTACCTTATGTGTGGTATGTTGGAAACCTGGGTCCTGAACTTGGTGTGAGAGGCTGCTGATGCCCACAGAAGATGCTGAGCAAAAGAGAAGGAAATGTGAGTAGCATTTAAGAAATGGTTAGAGGAGGAAGGGACAATGAAAGTCATTCATTCTTTTACGCCAGAGTTTAGAAATTTCTATAAGACAGAAGAGTGTCTTTCACTTCCTTTGTACACAATTCCCAAGGCATTAGTGCAGTTCATACAATAGGTATTTAATAATTGCTTGCTGAGTTGATGACATAATAGCATGTAGAAGAAACAACTTTTGCCTATTAACAATATCTCTAAAGTTTAGATGAAGGACTTAGAGCCTTGTACCAAATATCAATATTACTATTAATGAGTCAAAGAAAACAGGAAGTATTAAAAATTAATATTCTTGAGTTTTTTTTTTTTTATTTTAACCTAAATCCAGTTAATTTAAAAAAAAGACTTCAGACATAAACTATTCACAGGCATTTTCCAAGTGATTTTAAGATTGATTATATGTTAACATCTATAGATATTTTACTCTTTTTTTGTCCAATATTTTGGATTGTTTTTCTCATGCTAGAACATTAGTCCTAATAAATTTTAAACATTTAAAAAACATTTGGCTCCTGTATATACCATTTATATATGGCTCTTACAAACTATTTAATGACACTTCAAAAGTCATCCATAAACCATTTAGTACCCTTCTAGGATAAAGTTTGTCTTCTGATTACAGTGACTCTTGTAGCTACTTATAGCTTATTTTAGCAGCCAGGCTAATTATATGAAAGGCAACACTCTTAAATGTAAGTTGTGTGATCACTGCCTTATCAGATCCTATAGTAAACCAGAGTGAACAAAGACCAAAATTCTGCCTGGATTATTAATTAAAGAAAAAGAGGAAAACTAAAATCAATCACAGGAATGATTAGCAATGGTTACTGATAAGGCAACTGATGACCTTCAAACCAAAAAGACTATGCAGATGTGTTGAAAGAGATGGAAGAAGAAAACATAATATTTATTGGACTCGGTGGCATCTTATAGGAGTCAGGCTCATAATTTACTAAGTGACTCAGCAGCATTGCACAATTGATGCTTTGAAAAACCCAGTTCCTTAAGACAACTCCAAAGTATTAAATGGTGTTTTGCTGACCTACGTTATTAAAATCCTCCAATTTACCAAAATACAACCTGGAATGGTGCGTAAATCTACTGGATCGACTAATTTCTACTTCATTAGAAATATCTTACAAGCTCTACTACACAGATTGATCTATTTAATTTTCTTCCATAAGTCTAAATGATTGTATGCGTCACAGCCATTAACCCCGTCAGTATTTCCTGTTATTCTGAACTTCTTCAAAAGAATTTTTAGTCGTGTGCTGAAAATAAATTTTAGTTAAATAATTATTCTTCATTCAGGAAGAGGCTGAAAGTGTGGGGAACTTAAAAATAAAGGAGAAAAAAATTAGAGCAAAGCTGTTTTAATCCTCAAAGGCAAAACTTCAATCCAGAAAAGCAGATTCCTTTTCAATTTACAGCATAAAAACAACTTTAAGAAAATAAACATCGTGGCTTACACAAGTTTCCATCACTAAAAATTTTTCTTCACTAAGAGAAGGAACCACAAGTATGTTTAAGAAGTGATAGGGAACAGGGCTCTGATACTTATTAATCTAGCTCATTTCTTTTTCTTCACTGCTACATAAATAACTATATGGAACTAGGAAAAAAAGACAATTAATTAATGACTTTATGCTCACGATTGAAAGTTTAATGTTTCTCACTTCCAGTAATTTAGTACTAGGTAAATCTTCGTTATAGTTGATCATGAATAATTTACAGTAAAAATCATAAATCATATTCTGTCATGATTACCTTTCCTGAGAAATATGCATACTGACTAATACTGCATCTGTTCGCTTGTTTATCTTAGTTATGTTAATAAAACTTAGAATGTTGTCACTAGAAACAAGTGCTTAGTTTGCTAACATTCTTTTAGGAAATATACTATGTTTAGACAGACTTAAAACAATCAGCATCCGGACCAGAGATATGATAATGTGTAAAGCAGGAATAGGTACTTTAATTTTAGATAGAGCAATGATGACTTATTTCCTTTCATTGCAGGTCTGTGGCTTCTTTTTCTAGGACTGGTGTTGAATGGGAAGACAGTGTAACCTGGCTTTAAACAGACTGGGGAAAAATGTTTGGTATCACTTCTAATCAGAGTCAAACCTCAGTCTCTAGCTTATGAAGCTCTTTTCTAATTATGTTGTAATTTACTCAAAGAATTAATTGCTTTTTTGTGTGTGACAAACTTGTGCTTTGGGAATAACCGATCCTTACATTTAAGTTAATATAGGGAATCTGAGAAAGTTTGTTCATCTAGTAAGGTAACGTTTGAAGATATTTCTGAAATTTGCGTTAGAAAAATATTTTCAAAGACATTTATATTCATCTCCGTTTCTTTTGTTTCCTACCTCCTTTCCCAATTAAACATGGGGTTTCTATCACTTGGCTTGAAGAAAATGAAAAAAAAAAATTTTTTTTTTTTTTGCATTCTCTTTAAATAAGAAAACAGCTATTGTGTTTGTCTACATCTAACAATCAAATGATTGTGTGAAAATTCTAGCCTCTATTGTTCCTTTCTTGGGAAAGTCTTTGAAAACCAAAAATATTTTTATGAACTTAAGAAAGGTGTGATGGTCAATTGTTTGAACTCCTGTGAAAAAAAATTTTCTCACTTATTCATAGAACACAGTGTTGTGAAATTAGAAACTCAGATGCTTTCCACACAGGATGTTAGTACATGCACATGTGTCTGCTGTTGTGATGTAGGAAGCACAATACCTCCAGGTTTATAAGGATATGAACTGTAAACAGGATGCTCAGTAACAGCTATGGACACAGTGCCTCTCCTTGGAAAAAGAAAGATTTGAAGGTATTAATGGCAACATTGCTGGAGTAAATATAAAATCATTCAAATTCTTTTCCAATTATCTTTTATATATTCTGTATATGTCCCAAACACAAAATCTTGTTTTAGGTAATAGACATTAACAAATTTGTAGAATATTCTTTAAATGTTCCAGGCACAGCACACATATAAATTCTTTTTTTGAGGAAGCACTTCATTTTATGGTAATAAATAAAAAATAAAACAAAAAGGTTTGATCTGGTTATTCCTGAGTTCTCTTCAGATCAAAGATAATGAGAGTTTATAATCCTATGCAGTACGTATAGAAATAGCCTTTTGATTGATTTAAATGAAAAGTTTTTCTGTACATTAATTTTATAGGAATTAAGTTATATCATTATGGCAATTATAAACATTTACAATTTAGTAAGATCTATGGATGAAAAAGAGACCACATACTAAATCTGACAAGCTAAGGGGAGGCCAGCATGAGGAGCTCTACAAAGTCAGAGACTGAAAGTAGCCACATAAGATGATCTGAGCATAAAAATTCCTAATTAAATGCAGGCCATGGTGGACAGTCAAGTCCTAGGCCTGTAGTTCCTTGACAACGGTCAATCTTTATCTTAAGTGAGACTATTTTCTTTTTGCATCTTAAATAGCATACCTTTGAAATGTTAGAGTAACCTCCTCTTCCAGACCTCTCAGCATACCACTGCACCAGAACATGAGACCACAGAACTCTTCATTGTTATCTTGTTCTCTCAATACCATACCCATGTGCTGTAAATGTTAATTATTAACTGTCTTGTACCTGCCAATATAAAGAAGTGTGTGTGTTTCCATTTTAGTTTTTATCCAATCCCAGAGATTTCCTCACTTTGCTTTCTCCTGCCTCTTTAATCTACCACCAACGGATTTCATATTACCCTCCTTATTTTTCCTCCTTTGATTCTAATAAAATAATCTGCAAAACTGCCATTCTCCAGAACATTTTCTCAGTTTGTTGAGATTTTGCTTCCTGGCAATTGTCATCAGTTTGGCTAAAATAAACTCATAAAAATTCTCTATAGGTTTGAACATTTCTTACATCAATATGTCTATATTGCTGTAGCCATTGAGATTATAACTATTGACCTATCACTTTGGAAAGATACAACCTAAGCAACACATTAATAATTGCCTTTGGTTGGGGCTGGCTGCCCAAGAAAGCCAAGGGAAGTCATTTTAGGCAGTACACATATTCTCTATGAGATCTTTATTAATAATCAATAATTAATTGTGGTCTCTCTTAATTCTTTTACAAAGCAGAATCAGTGTGATGAATCAAAGGAAGGTAGTAAGGAATCTACCTTTTCAAAGAAATGCTTTCTCATGTTCAATTCTCCACTTCATTATTACTATTCTTATGCTTTCTCTTTCCTTTCTCTGCATTTTCCCACAGCCCACAGCAACCCTGCCACCTTATACACAAACATCTCTCTTTGCCTCCTTGCAGTGGAACTGCAATCAGAATCCACATCTCCACCCCAGCCCAATCTCACCTATGTCTCCATTCATATTTTTGATCGATTCCTCCACCTCTTCTTGATCCATCTTTCAGCTTTCAGTTCTTGCTCCATGTATCAGCTTCTCGTTCAAATGTTAAGATGCATCTTTCACTTATATTCAAGATTCTCTGAACTAAGAAGAAAAGTGCAAGTAGCAGCCACTTCTATTTTGTATGTTCCATTTTCCCAGCTCCCTCTTCTTTTAATAGCCAGACTTTTCAAGTCACACTCATTGTTTCTACTTCCTTACTGCCCATTCTCTATTCAATGCACTGATATCTGGCTTCAGTCTTTACAATTGCCCTTTACCTTGGGTCGGCTCTAATTGAGGTCATCAGTATAGTACTAATAGTTAAAATCAGCATTTTTTTCTTTCATTCTGGGTGTTACTAATCTTTTCTTAAGCACTTGAAATGTCTCATCACCTTTTCCTTAGAACTTTTAAGTCCTTTGGTTTTGGTGACAACTCACTTTTGAGTCTCTTCCTTCTCTTACTTTGATTTCTTTTCAGGCTCTTTATGGACTCCACTTTTTCCAGCATTTCTCAATAATGACCATCTTCGGATATAAGTCCTGTGGTCTTCTCATTCTTCTGACTCTTCCTGAATTATCTCAACTACCAAATATATGTGAACAACTCTTGTTGCAAGCTGACCTGAACACACAACTTAGGTTCTTTTTAGTAAATAACGATAGCCACAGAGGAAATTTTGAGGAGAGCAGGAGCTAGCTATACTTTACTCTCACTAACAGGTAATAATGAAAGCAAGTCTCAGAGAAAATTCTCCTACACATATAAACATATAAACCATTTGTTATCTAAATATTTATTTAAAAGTAAACACACACATGCAAAGCAATTTGTTCAATCTGTTGTGTAAGCCTGAGGAAATACCAAGATTCCAGAATTAGAGGTTCTGTCACTTCTAGCATCAGTACCGGACAATCTGAGTCCCCCCAGGTTCATGGCTGACTCCTGTTTATAGCATCACTAAGAGTGCAGGCTGCTGACTTCGCTGGTTTCCTATTGTCTATTCATGCATGAGTAGGGATGGGTAGAGTGTATTTCTGAAATATTGTTTCTAATTACATATTACTAATATCTCTACTTACACTAAAAGCACATTTCATTAAAATAATTAAAAAATCATTCATTTCACCAATAAAAAAAACCATTTATGAAAACTACTATGCTGATTAACAAAGTATTGGTTTTGATAACAATCCAGATGACAGAGTGCTTTTACTCATAGGAGATGCCTCTGGAGTATGGGCTTCTTTTTTCCCCCAAGCTTTTTGGAGGCATCATTAGCAAATAAAACAATATATTGAATGTGTACTAGATGATGATTTGATATACATTGTAAAATGATTATCACAATCAAGTTAATTAACACATCCATCATCTTATATAGTTATCATATTGTGTGTATGTGTGTTATATGCGAGAACACTTAAGATTTACTCTTTTAGCAAATTTCAAGTATAACAATACAGTATTATTAACTCTAGTCCCCATGTTGTACATTAGATTCCCAGAACTTATTCATGTTCTAACTGAAAGTTTATACACTTTGACCAATATCTCCCCATTTTCCCTACTCCCCACCCTGGTCCCTGAAAACCACTATTCTATTTTCTGTTTCTATAAGTTCAATTTTTCCAGATTCCACATGTAAATGAGATTATACAAAATTTCTCTATCTGTCTTTCTCTATCTGTCTTATTTCATTAAAAATAATGGGGTTCTTGAATAGAAGTTCAGCTACTCCTCTTGGACTGTGCATACTTAATTAAAAAGGAATAAAACCTGGTTTGTAATATAACCTAAGTATCCTACATAATATATCACACTGTATATGTGGAAGTGTTTTACAGTTAATTATAGATATGATAGCAACTCCAATCTCAGGTCTTCGTCTTCATCTAAGAACTTTCACTCCAATTTCAGACTTGCATGCAAATGATTTCATTAAAAACTCTACCTGCCATAACTGAACTCATATTTATTTCTTCCACAATCCCAAAATGTTGCTCATTCATGTTTTCCATTTCTTTGTATTAGTGTATGATCAGATACTCCCTTTCTCAGACACTTACACACATGTAATCACTCAACAAATCCTGTCAGTGTTAGAGCCAAATTCTTCAAATCCCAGCTCCATCATTTACTAGCTATGTGACCTCATGCAAGTTTCTTAACCTCTCTGAACCTCAATTCCCTCATCTTTAAAACAGAAATCATAACATCTATTTCACAGGCTTAGTGTGAGAGTAAAATGAGATAATGTAAGTAAAACGCCTGTCATAAAAGTTGGAAGATGATAAAGGCTCAATATATGTTAGTTTTCTTCCTTCATCTTTCCTCCATCATTGTCAACATTCGGTGACTTAGTCTGTGCCTTTAAATTAGTTTCTAATTAATTCATTCAACAAATATTTATTTAGCCCCTCATGTGCTTAGCAACGTGTTGAGAACACAACTGTGACAAGATAGACATTGTCCTTGTTCTAATGTAGGTACATTTTAATGGAGAAAACTGTTGTAGAAAAACTAAACAAACAAGAATTATTACAAGGTAAATTGTGGTAAAGATTATGAAGGAAATACATAGGAAACTGAAACAGAGAACAGGAACTGGCTTGAAGGTACTACCTTATATCATGGCTACTCAAACTGGGATCTGTGGAACAACCAGTCTATAAATTGTTTAATCTCTGTCTCCGACAAGAAAAATATAGACACTGAGAGCGTTTAGAACTTTTATAACAATTTGACATGGCTGTAATAGTCGAGTATATGATTAGCGATTGGTTAAATAGGGTAGAGATCGTCACACTCATGTTACCTGTGATATGAGCTGTGTAGAAGTCTTATGTATAATGAAACCATGTTACAACTTGTGTTATTTTTAAGGTAATTTTGTCTACTATAACCCAAATATAATCCATTTATTTCATTTAAAGATATTTTAAATTTAACTATAACTTTACAGAATAAATTACTGGAACTGGTTATTGATGAAGGAATAATTATGACTTTTAAAACTATCATGTTCCTTTCTTCATTTTGTATTAATTAAATATGAAAAATTTGTGCATATGCTGAATGGCTTTTTTCATTCCCATTAGCACACCTCTGAGTACAGATGCAATTAAAACAAAACATAGAAGCAGTATAAATATATACCTATATATTATTCTCTGCAAATAGAATTATCATCACTCCAAACTAGATTAGATAAATTAACAAGCAAAAACCAGGTTCCTTTGCCTTTTTAAAACTTTTCCTTTTTGTTCCCCCTTTTTTTTTTTTAAGTTTTCCAATTAGGTTTTTTTTTTTGGGGTTCCTTTTTTCCTTTTTTTTTTGTTTAGTAATAGTTACAAATCAATAAAAAGTTATGAGTACAGTAGCAATTCTCTATGTTTATCACCTACATGCACACTTTTAATAACCAACATTTATGGTTTTTAAATTTTATTTTTCCTCATTGTTTTTTCCTATATTTACTAAAATGTAATCTCATCTTTAGTGAATTTTGTTATAAAATAATTGGACTTTATTTTGAGAGTATTTATTTTCTATTTAATTTTCTAGTAATTTACATTTTGCATTTTATATGATTATTAATCCAAGACAGATTGGGAAAAAATAAATCTAGTCCTCACCACTTGAGAAGCATTCTTATTGATGGTTGGTTGAGGAAAGATTTCTAGGGAAAGGACAATAAAAGCATGAGAACTGTAGCCTCCTACTTCCTAAATAGCTTCAAAATGTATGCCTTTCTGTGCAGATCCTCATAGTCACTACCTTGGTTCACCCATGATATGGACATCAGCAAAAATGTATGATGCCAGGGAAATTTTTCTTTCTTTTCCTCTTCCTCTCCATATATTTAGTTTCTTTTCTGTATCCACCCTGGAAAACAAAAACAAAAACAAACAGACTCATTTATTTCTAAAATTATGGAATGGTTATTGTTTGTACCACCTTCTGGATATTTCTTACATGCTGCCTATGTTTGTTGAGTTTTTATGAATGCGTTTTTATATTCACACTTTTGTGTTCCTATATGTGTGCATGTGTATATATGTACATATACATATACATGTACACGTAGATATACGTATACGAGAGAGACAGAGACAGAGAGACAAGGAGACAGAAAGATAGAGACAGAGAAACACTACGTATTATCATCTCCTAAATTAAATTGTAAATTCTGTACAGGTATTTGTTATATCTTATATTTTGAATGTAATGGTCCTAGTAGTGCCTAGTATATTGTCTTGCACATAGTAGATGCTTAAAACTGTAGCAGTGCTGTGATAAGTCTAACAATGTATATCTCTATTTATTCTATTTTTCTGTCTCACTCTCTGCATAACAAAGTCAATACAATTTTATTAAAGCCTTCATTGTTTTTTTTGGGGAGAAGCTTTGGGAGCTTCAATTATTGGCTCAGCAAACCACAAGATGTCTGTGTAGAGAGCAGACCGCAGTAGTCTGGTGGCCAGCTTGCATGGACATGTATGCCTTGGGACCCTCTCGATCTTCCAGTTACCACATGTGACCCTTTACCAACTCATTGCTGACTTGACTAGCAGTAAAAGAATCTTTGCTTTTCTAATTTCTGGGCCCTCAAAGGAAATGCAATAGACAATGCCCCCAAACCCTTCATGTTTAATAATCAGTTTCATAAAGAGAGACACCAATTTAACAATGTAAATAACAATGAGAAAAAGTATACACTAAAAGTTTGCAGTGTGACTCTTGCCTCCGAACTGAAGATCAAGTAAACCCTTTGTTTTCCAAAGTCAGAGTTTACAATATTTGCAGTAATGTCACCATTTCAGAGAAGGCCATTTGAACGCATATTTGCTACTGTTTCTGGAGCTTAACAATCATATTTTTCTCCTCTCCTAGAAATTACCTCATACTAGAATGAAAATTGCTGAGTTTCTAAGAAGTGAAACAATTACTCTAAAGAATAAAAGATTGAACAATTCATAAATCTAGAGATAATATTAGATTTAGGAATAAAGAATATAACTTTAATGATATAGTGTTTTAAATGGCAGTTTTAAGGTAATTTGGAAACAGCATAATATTTTTTGGTAGTATGAGGGTCTCAGGAAGAAACTTTCAAAAGTTGTGCATAGTGATTGGCTTAGAGTTCATTAAATTTCAGAAATGACTTCTCCCAGGACTGATTTTCAACATCTTTCAATTCCTGAGATCACTCTTTTATATGTTGAGTTCATGGGGGCAAAGCAGTTTGTAAGAAGAAAACTCAGGCAGAGACATGGAAGGAGATAAGCACTGGGTTGCAAATGCTTTTCAGTCAATCAAACCCAAACCAGGTTCCTTTTATTTTTCAAACTTTGTGTATTTTAAGAAAATTTAATCCACATGTGACTTATTCACTTGCAATGAAATCATGGAATTTTTAAAAACAGCTGTTTAATGTCAGAAAAGTCATTTTGATATTTTAGCTTCCTCTAGTCAAAACCAGAGCTACATTTCTCCATCAGAAATTGATTTGAGGATCAAAGACTGAAATTTAATTTGAAACTCTAAACCTATTTTTCTGAGATGAATGTTTAAAACCCATCTTTTAAGTCTGTTCAACAATAGGATTGGGACAAATTTTATTTGGGACATTTAAAATGTCAAAAATCTTTTGTTTTTTGAAACACTGTACGGCGAAGGCAAAATTGATAAGTGCTGTTATAATGCCTTTCCATTCTGAAAAATCGGATGAGTTCATTAAATTAATTAAGCAGTATAATATTGTATTAGAGTTCTCCAGAGAAATGGAACCAATAGATGTGTGTGTTTAAAGAGATTTGTTATATATATTAAACATACTATGTTTATTTAAAAAAAAAAATATATATATATATATACATATATATATATATAGAGAGAGAGAGAGAGAGAGAGATTTATTATAAGAAATTGACTTACATAATTAGGGAGACCGAGAAATTCCAAGATGTGCAACCTGAAAGCTAAAAACCCAGGAAAGTCAATTTGTTGTTTCAGTCTGATTCCTAAGGCCTGTGAACCATAGAAACTGAAGGAAAATTCCAGACTGAAAGCTGGCAGACTCAAGATTTAAGAACTGATGTTTCAGTCCAAAACTTAAGGCTGAGAAAAACCAGTACCCCAGCTCAGTCAAGCAGGTTGAGTTCTTTCTTAGACTTTTTGTTCTAGTCAGGTCTAAAACTAATAGAATGAGGCATACTTACATTAGGGAGGGCAATCTGCTTTACTTAGTCTATGGATTCAAATATTAACGTCATCTTGAAATGCTCTCCCAAACTCAAATACAGAATAATGTTTGGCTAAATGTCTGGAAACCCTATGGCCCAGTCAAGCTGACCCATAAAATTAATCACAACAAATATGGTATAGCACAGAATTAGTCCCTGGAAATACCATGCTAACAACGGTATCTTGTTCTTTATAAACTCATAGTCTAGAGAAGGCAGCCAAGTATATAAACACAGAATTTTAATGCAAAGTGATAAATGCAATAATGCAAGGTGAAGAGAAAGAGTGAGGGTAAAAGTGATTAATTGTACTGAGTTGTGAGAAGGAGGGTTAGGTGCCTGGTGGAAAAAATTAAAAAATAAATATCTATCTTCTTCCTTTTACATGACTGCTATGTAGATCAAATAATTTATTTATTTATTTTTTAATTAAGCCACTGCTCTGTGATTAATTGAGTGCTAGGAAACTCATCTTGAATCCTCACAACGTGATAGAGGAGTTGTTGTTATTATCATAATTTTATCACTGAACAAAATGAGATCAAGAAGTTTAAATGTTTTTTTCTGGTTTTCCTAGTGGGATTCAAATCCAGGGTCGCTTGGTTGATTTGAAAGTCGATGCTTTTTTATTATTCCACATAGCCTCTCATTCATTCAAGAAGTTTCACTATAATATTTGTAAGTTTGCCTTTATATCAAGATAGTAAAATATCATTATGATTTTATTTCATTTTTTTATTTCAATTGGATTTGAAATATACCATAACACTAAGAAGTGTTCTGAACTCTGAACATATAAGGGACAATCTGATAAAATATCAACTCTGTTGGGGAGAAAGTGATTGCTACTCTATTGTTATCAAGAGTATCATGGCAGATTTCTTGAAGGTAAGATTAAAGGTAATATAAGGAATGGTAATGGAAGCACAAGATCCCTCATTAGAAAATATATGTGTAAACATCAGGCATTGGTTAGAAAACTGTCTCTTTAATAAAATGACAAAAGTCATTTTATTAAATAAAACTTTTCATTTTATTATTATTTTTAATTAATTAATTAATAATTAATTATTAATGAAATTCGGTAAGTTTTGGCTGAACACTTTAACAGTAAGGTATATATATATTTACATTGTGTGTTCACCTCTCATAGTTAGATTTCTTTCTGTCACCACATATTTGATCCGTTTTGCCCCATCTACCTTCCCTCTTCACCCTCTCTGGTAACCACTAGTTTATAGTCCATGAAATAAAACTTTTTTAAAAAGGAGTCAAGTCAGACTGAAAATGAGTGGTGGCATCAAATACCAATTGTTGCTCACAGAAAAAAGATGCCACTTTCATTTTTCTACTTTGAACTTTTGAGGTATCTCCCATTCAAATCTTTACTCCTGCCTACTGCTTAGTTTCTCTCTCTCTTTGTCATTCAATCACTACTTGTTCCTCTTAAGATAATATAGGGAGGCCCTCTCCCATCATCCAGAACAGGGGAGGCAACCAACCCTGGAATTTTATTTTTGAAAAAAACAAAACAGAAATAACTTTTGTCACTTCTTCTCAAACACAAAATACACTCATATTCACTCATTAATGGGATACACATAAACATATACGCATATGGAAGTCCATTTTATTATGGGAGAAAAAAACATAAAGGATAATCAACACTAAGGAAAATGAGTAGATGATACATGAACACATAAACCAATGCGGGGGGATCATGAATAAGAGGTGAGAAAAAGTGTGCTGGTGATACAGAAAGATGTGTGTAATCTGTGTTGGTGTAAGCAGCACAATATATCTCCAGCCCTTGACTGCTCAGGGGAAGACTTCCAAACTAATGGCCATAGCTTCTGACTAATCAGTCCCTGAAACAACTAGGAAGTATTTTGTTCCTTTAAGTTCTCAACATGTAAAAGTGATACTAAATCTTTTATTCTGTCAGCTACCAGGTGATGCTTAAGATCCCCTTTGTAGACTGGAAATCATGAGCTTTTGAATCTTGAGCTCAAATCTCAGCTTTGTCCTTCCTGGGGATCTCTCCATGTTTCAGTTACCTCATTAGTTATTATTGAGGTGACAATGAATGGCTAATAACACCTACCTTACTTTTGTGAGGAGTAGAGCAACTTAAAACAGAAAAAGCTTGACACAGTAAATATACTAAACAAAGGGCAGCTGGGAGTAATTATTATTTTTAAGGTGATCAATACCAGGATATGCAAGAAAACTATGAAATGACTCAGCAAACATTGAATTTACTTTTTTATTATAGGGAGAAAAGAAAGAAGCACACAAAGAGCAAGGAAAAAGTTCTTCCTTGCTGCAAGTAATTTATGATGGCCTGGCCTCAAACACTGTGTCTGCTATGCTCTGATTTGTGAAAAATAATCTTTTTTATTTTTTTTTCAGAAATATTCCTTAAATGCTAACAGTGTTCTTCTTTTCTTATGCACAGATATCAATGGGAAATTCATACTTAGAAAAACTGGCTCCTTTGTGATACCAAGAGTCAAACTTTTGGCTCCAGTAAATGAATGCTTAGAGGATGACCTTAAATTTATTGAAAGCAGAGAGAGGAAGATCGTTGAGAAATTTAACTATAAATATAACCCATTTTTAGACTCCAAATGCCTTCGCATACACTTACTACATAATAACTTACTTTCTAGACTACATCAGTCAACTATAACACTATTATGGAATTGATTCCTATATGATCTGTCTTATTTGCAAGGTTACTGTGAAACTGGATAATCACTTAACATCTCTGAGCATTAGTTTCATATCTGAAATTTGGAAATAATAACATCTAGCTCACAGTGTGATTGTAAATATTAAATGAAATAACAGTTGTCAAAATAGTAAGTGTATCGTTTGAGATGTAGGCAATGTCCATAGGTGTTAGAAGATGAGGCTTATAAGCCTTGTAAGCCTGTTAGCTTGCCTTGCTTCTAATTCAGCAGGTTGTCAAAAATATAATTCAACGTAAACATTAAATATTTTAACTCCATGATGATCAAATCAAATAATCAAATGTCTTTAACAACTTTTCATAAGGTAACTTTCCTTACATTTTTTGGGATATACCCTAGATCCTTCTTTCAATCTAGGTGTCCTTACAATCTAAAATAGAGAAATTTTAGGGGAAATCATTATTAAAGTGAAATTAACATGGAAAGGAAAATAAAGGATTTTTATTTATAAAGTAAACAGGAGTAATATAGATCATTTTAGACCCCGATTTATGAGCTATAAGTGTTTTTTATGAAAGAAATACTTTGAAGCATATAAAGAGGAGAGGAGTTTCTTTTCCATCATATCAGAAATGCCAAAGTTCTTACAGTAGTCTTCTGATGACTAGAATCACGATATGAAGCTGGGTCAAAACAAGAACATATCCTATCCTGGGAAAGAGATTTTATCTTCATCCCTCTTTTCCTTGACTATTGCAGCGAAGTGCTGGTTTCCAGCTTCTGTGGAAAGGAGGTTGAAGTTGGAGGGTGAAGGATGAGGGAAGAAAATATCTAAAAAGCTGTTGGGAATTGAGTTATATATCAATAGGTTAAAAAAAAAAAAAAGAACTTAAACCATCTATGTTGACATTAATGCAGTTCGAAACACTATAAATTACCAGGTTGGTTCTGATCATAAGAAAGCACTGAATAAACATCTGTGTGTGGCACTACACAGAGAAATTAAACAGAAAAGTCCTGCTACACATGTATAATTCCAGGCTCTTTTTATAATGGCATTAATAAATCCAGTAAGTCTACAAAAAAAAAAAATTCTGCCTGTTTAGGTGTGCTTTATATATGAGGGGACTCTGGAAATATACTACTGTACCCTATAAAGTTAGAAGGATCTACAGGCATCCGGAGAGGCTGCCAGCTGGGGACTCTGGTGCCGATCAAAATGAATCTGGAAGAAACAATTGCTGAGATCGGAGCTGCTGAGGCTCTTTTCTAATTCTTGTTTGAGAAGGCAAATGACAAACGTTTCCTTCAAGGCAACGGGGAGAAGCAGAATCCAGGATGTTTAACATTCATTAGGCACCAGATACTGAACAGATCATGTAAGAGATGCGTATTTATCCATGTGAATGAAGTAGGTAATGTCGTAAACATGCTTCATAATTTGAAACACGTTGAAGATAGTCTTTGAAAGAATGTTTCATTTAATAAATGCTAACAAAAAAGAGTATCTTCAAATGGAGGAAAGGTGGAGAAAGAAGATATATTTTTCTTTGTGTTCCCAGGTCACAGAAAAGTTATCTTTTAAAGGGATGCAATGTAACTTTTTCTATGACTTCTTAAACTAAGATGGTAAAATGACCTTCAAAGAGTCTCAAAGTAGAGAGTCAGGAACCAAGATAAGTGGGTTTCTATTACTGTTGTATCCAACTATATAAATACAACTTACATTATGATTCTAGTTTTTTTTTTTTAAAGCATCAGAGAGGAGGCCCTTGTAAAGAAATCTGCTTGCATATTTATTTTTCAAATAGGTAAATTGTCTGTCTATTCTTGGATAGAGTCATTCCATGATGGAAGAAGAAAATCTTAAGTCAATTTTTAAAAATATTTGTAATATTTTTATAAAGATTTTTCATAAAGCAGTTTGAAACAACTGTTCTGTTTGCAAATATATTAGTTTTCCAAATAACTGTAAAACAACTTTTTCATTGCTGCCACTCTTACTATTATTTTCAGAATCAAATAATTCTTCAGTTTGATACCACTTCTTAGACCTAGGGAACAAAAGTTTCAAGGTCATTCTAATTCTAAGAAGTTACAACTCTAATCGCCTTGGTAATTTTCTCCTAAAAGTGAGTCAGTTGAAATTTTGGAGATCACTGACTGTATATGAAACTATATATATATATATGAGACTAATAACCTTAGCTGCAGGAGATGAAATGCTGATATATCATGAAAAAAGAGCAAGGTAGAGCAATACCTCTGGGGCCCATGTGCTTGATAGGCTATAGTGTCTCCATATGCCTGCTAGTTCCAGAACTCCTTTTGATAAGAGTGGCTAATGGGGAATGAATCTTATTCATAGATGGCTACTTGGTGACATGCTTACTCTCCATCTGTGCAGGAGCTTTTTCTGAGCCAGAGGTGACCCAAAAGTTGAGCTAATTCAGTAAGAAAGGGGCTAAATCCTGGATGGTGACTGTTTGACCAGGTCAACCTTTCTAGCCACATCTTTGACCTGCTGAGAGACTGAATCAGCAGTCTATGTTTTAAAAAGCACTGCAGATGATTTCGATGCTTGCTAAAGTTTGAGAACCATTGTTCTAGACTCTGAAACACAGAAGAGGGGACATTTAATTTATCCTTGGGTGGTCAGGGAAAGCTTCTGGAGTGGAGTTATTAATTTAGATAGGAATATATGTCAGGGGGAGAAAATTGGGAAGAGTGTTCTATAAAGAGTGAGCAGTTTAAGATAAAGTATGGAGACACTTGTTCCATAAAAGGTGCAGTTCTGAAAATGGCATGTAAAGTGTGGATGTGGAGGAAAAATAGCGAGACAGAGGGAAAATCGTAGGCCAGATTTTTGCAGACATTGCATGCCATGTGAAATCTTAGTAGAGAAGAGAGAATAGGATGACTACTAGCTTTCTAGGATGAGTGACAGGAGAGTGGTGTTGTCACCAAATGAGACATGCTATGCAGGAGGAGAACATGTGTTTGTGCATTTAGACGTGTTGAGTTTGAGTTGCTGTAGGACAACCCCGAAGAGGTCTATATCGGAAGGAGATTAAGTATTTACGTCTGAAGTCTTAAAGAGGGAACAAGCTTGAGATTGAACAGTATGTTATACAGTTGTTAAAACCATGAAAAAGGATGAAATTCCTCAGGGGGTACAACATGAAGCTATAGATATTTTGTTTTCCTTAATTGTTAATGATAACCTCTGATAATCTAAATAAACTATTGGTTCTCTTCTTAGAGAAATGTGTTCATATGCAAAACTTTGCATGTAATCTCTGTGCTCTTGGAACCCCTAGGCTCCTTCTCTCTTGTCTAGGAATCCAAGTGAAAGACACTTGATGTTAAGTTCCAGTTGCCTTAGAAATGGTGACTAAAATAGTACCAGCTCATAGGTTGTGTAGTAAATGCTCAATATGTGTTAGATAACAATAACAACAAAATAAGTGTTTATTAATTTGATTCTCCAAAAACCAACTTAAATTCTCTCATTTAAATTTTTCTCCACTCCTTTTCCTTCTTCCTTTACTCTTTTCACAATACACACCTTGCTTCCAGTAGGAAAAGACAGACAAAGAAAAGCAAAACTGGTTCCACTGACCATACAATCCAAACCCTCTTACTGTTTCCTTTGACCGGCTTTGTTACTTATATAAGAATCGGGAACTTGTATTATTTATTACTGGGGAAAAGCCATGGGCAAATTATGCTTTTTGAAACCACGGTTTCAAATTCAGGCTTTGCAATTTATGAATTATATGACCTAAGTTTTCATATCTTAACTTCTAAAACCCAGTTTTCTCATCTCTAAAAAGGGTAAATGATTTCTATTTTGCAGAATTGCATCAGGATTAAATAATTTAGACTTTGCAGAAACATTAATCAGAGTGCTTTGTACACAGCAGGTCTTCTCCTAGATCCTGATCAAGGCCAGGATCTGAAGGAAGTGTCCATAAGGAATGATTAGACATCATTAGGTGGCTAAACCATCCAAGGACTTTTAACATGAAGAAAAAGAAATATTTACCAGCTCTCTTTTCAGAGAACATGCATGTCTGTGGTTGGAAGGAAATACTTTGATAAGCTCCATGGAGTGTGAGGTGAGATGCCTCCTCCCCTCAAGGAGTATTTTGAGTAAAAACAGATGGTCATTAAACTGACTCCCTAGGAGGATGGGCTCAATTTAAAAGGGCACTTTAATTTGTTATGTAGGTTGTGCAGAACCGAGCCATGCCCAGTCACTAGCCATAACCTTTTTCACCTTGCCTCCATGTAGCCCATAACTTTTCCTTTAAATAAATGTTAAATAAATATTTTAAAAATATTGAATTAATGTTATGTCAATTAGATGACTACTCTGCATCCTGAGTGATTGTTCCCATTTTAGTGTGGCTAAAATATTGGGGTGAAGATAGTTGTGGGAGCACAATTGGGTTCTCCCAAAATGGTTCAGTTGATATGTCATGCTTTGCTGAAGGAATATTCTAGAGCTAGGCTCAGATTTTATTTTTAATCTCAGTAGAATTGACACCATGTACCTAGAAAAAGTTATGAATCTAAGGAAGTCTGTGGGGGCTGACATAAGACAGAAGCAGATTTCGGTGTGCTAGGTAGCCCTATGTGTGATTGGTTCTATTTTTTTATACTTTTGGGTATTTTTTTTTTTCCTGAAAAAAGGGGTTGAGTTTAAACTGTTTGAAAACTCACTTGAAAAATTTGTAAGGTTTGCACAATTGCAGAACAAGTAAAACCATAATACATTCCACAATTTACATCATTGATTTCACATATTTGTATTTCAGTTTTAGAGTATTTTGACAGTTTTTCCTCTCTACAAATAATTCCTCTTCAGCACCTCCTCACCTACCTGCCCCATGTGTTCTACTTTTCTCTTCAATAAATAACAAGAGCTACACTTCTACTTTACAGATTATGTGGCAAATGTCTGAAATTGACTTATTTTGTAAACTATTTTCTGATTTTTCACTAGTTTTTTCTACAGTTTGCTCTTCCCCTCAAAATAAGAGCAGTAATATTTTACCAGTTACTTTCATGTCTAATCTGTCCTTCCATCTTTCTGATCGAACCTTATGTTATGTCTGACCACTCCAATTGGCTGTGATGAAAGGGAGAGGTAAGACTTAACTATTTTCTGTGTGGAAGGTGAGCCCTACAGTGAAATGCACAAATGATAGAGAGGAGCTTGCATTTTCAGAGGACCTATGGATGTTAAAAAACAAAAAAAAACAACATATATATATATATATATATACTGATTTTTCTTTTTAACTGAAGATGAATATGTTTAATTTGGGGAAGGAAGCATGGATAAGCTTCAAAAGAGTAGATTTGTTACATTTACTATTGATTCACTATAAAAGATGACAAACCACTTAGTGTAAAAGGGAGCTTAAATCTTTGGTGATCAGAACATCAGACTAGAAAAAATTTGCTCTGAAATGTTTTAAGCCCTCTCACAAATCACTGTGACGATGAGAGCTTGAAGGAAGATCAGACAAATTGTAATGCAGTGCTTATAAATTCACTAAACTTACTCTTCATAGAATCTTGAATCAACTTTAGAATTGTTTTTGAATCAGTGCCTATAAAAAGATGTACCATGGGCCAAAATGTTCTCCTTTTAATTATGGAATGCACTTTATTTAGGAAAATAAAGGTGAGTCTTAGAAGCTCTGTTTAGTAGTTATAGGTCACAAACTTCCTTTTGTTACTTAAATTAACTTATAATAAAAAGAGAAGCCACTCGATAGTTCAGATTAGCCATCCTAAATTGATCTTTTATTTTTTCATCTAAGTTATAGGAGGAAACGAATAAAAGAACTTTTTTGAATTTCCAAGGGTAAATAAATATGGGAGTCTTGATAAAGGGGTCATAAGAAAGAGTGATGGCCATAGTGGTGAAGGAGTGCAACACAGAAAAATATAAAGAGCAAAGAGAAAAATAGAAAATATTGTTGTTTTTTTGACCAATTTATAAGAATTTGTGAAATTTTCTCTGAAGGACCATACATACACATGCACTCATGCATGCATTCACTGCAAAACTAAACAATCTAGTGGTTTCCATTAAAATTAGAAGTTAGAACCATAGCTAATCTGCAATGTAAGCACATGGAATTACAAAAGCTAATGGATTCCATAGTCATCAGCCACCCTCCTACTTTGGATCACAGACCCAGGGAGCATGGTTTAAACATGTGAAATAAGTGCAGAGATTACATAATGCAACTTTAAATTATAGTTCACTTTAAACAGACCACCATTGTTTAGTAAAATTGTATGTGTGAGTGTGTGTGTGTGTGTGTGTGTGTGTGTGTCTAAGGGGCATATGGTTTGAGGAAGTATGATTTATGTGATCTAGGAAAATCCTTACAAATGAATTCCATCTCTCCCTATCAAGGAAATATTTGATTGTGGCAGCTACCTGCTTAAGTTGTATTCTTTTACTAGTCTCTGATCAGTATCTCTGTATAGCTTGTCATATAAGCTAGGGTAGTAAATAATGACAGAAAGCACTGAAAAAAGTATTTATAGTTAAATCTGTGTTGGTCACCCAAGAAGATTTTGGGTTTTTCTGTATGGAAATAATTATTTTTATAATACACTTTAAATATGACCATAGCCTTTATAAGACCTGCTTTACTAGATGTCTTTTGTTCCATGAAAAATGCCTCACCTCACAGAGCAGTTTAGCGTGTCAGAAAAAGTTGTAGAAGAACCTGGTTCATTTCTCTGAACTTTCGCTTAAAAAACTTATCAATGCTATGCATAGTCAGGGTCATGTCTTAGGAGAAAGGAGTGTACATAAAGCTCCAAAGGAGTCAGTGTGCTAACTAGATAAAAGAATGGTCAAATAGAATTGGAGGACACTGTTGTCTAAGTATCAGAAAATAGCTTCAGGCTGTTGAAAAGTTTCTTTTTGCCTTTTTAAAGCTACAGAATAAAACTAAATTAGTCCTCTGTTTCTTGGTTTTGATGTCTATAAAACAAAAAAGTATTTACTTGTTTTTCAAGGTCTAGAGTCTTCTAAAACACGTTTTAATTTTTCCAGAGTTTTGGATACTATGTGTATCTCCAGAGAATTTATTATACTATGTTAGTTTCATAAAATGTATTTATTTAATAAGCACTAATTTCAATAGTTGTATAAGGAAGATATAAATATGCCAGTGTTTAATGTTATACAAATATCAATTTTACTATATTCATATGTATACCTATGTATGTCTATAAATGTTCACTTTGAGTTTATGACTGAACATACTATACATTAGAAGTTTCCTTGTACTTTTGTCACTTTGAGTTTAGAATGTATTTTTTTCATAGATAAAATTTTATTACTATTCTTTGACTCTCAAATATTAGTACTTCAAAGTTTGCTTTATCCAAAGTGCCTCTGAAAAGGAATATTAAAAATTCCCTTTGACCTATAGCTGCTTTTATGACAACTGCATTCTTAGTTCCAACTTAAGGTGTTTTTATTTATTCTCTTACTCCTGGTGGTATTTATCAACAACTCAAAAAGTTGAGTGGGGTGGAGGTGAACAAATGCTAAAAAAGGGGAAATCTCTCTGTGTGTTTGTGTGTCATCTCTCTGTTTACATAACCAAAAGCAAATTGCTAGACAAATTTCTCTTTAAGTATTCTAAATTAAAATTAACTGGCATTTGAAAGTAAATTATATCACAACATAGAAAATTTTAAGTTGATCAATATCAATCTCTTTCCATCTGTCCATCCACCTATTTAATTTATCTTTTTGAAGTTTATATTGTTTATCCTCAGAGTGTGAGTCTTTCCAGGAAATGCAACTGCTCAATGTATGAAGTAACTTCATCCCTTAGAGTAATTGCAGTTATCTTTTGATTTTTATGTTTTTGGTTTCAAGAAGGCTGAAGATGAATTTGGCAACCTTTTCTACTTTAAAAGTTGAAAATGGGAGAAATAGAGAGAAAACTACCAAAGAACAATACTAAAATTTGAATAAGTGCTAATTCAAAAATTATTCTTTCTAGCCTCCAATTGCAGTGAGGAACTGAGATAAAATAATTGCAAATATATTTTCTCCCAAACCCTCAGAGATTAAATGGGTTTCTCAACAAAATATTTTATCATTCACAGAAGCTTTCAAATACACATGTGACCTACGTGTCTTAATCTAATTGCCGCATAATAGAGTTTTATAGATTGATAAATATAATTTAATTAATTTTTTGATTTTCAAAAGTGAATTTTTCCCTGAAAGTTTTCCTTGAGAATTATTTATTTATTTATTGAGAATTATTTAAATGAACCAATATTCCATGAAGCATAGTAAAATAAAACAAATTGATACTTTAAATAAGTTGGCCTTTATACTATGAACTATCTTGCTTTCTTGAAATTCTGGGTTTCTTCGTTTTTACAATACAACACAATACAGCACTTCCTTAGTTTTCCTCCTACCACTGTGGTCTTCTTGTTTTGGTTTTGTTTGTCTGTTTTTACCTCTTTTGTCCTCATTCTCATCCTAATTTCTAAACATAGGTGTTTCCACAGCATACTCTCTTCTGTTTTCAGTCTCTCCCTCTTCACGTCAACAGCTTCAATTGCCACCACTACAGAGATGATTTCATACCCTGTGTGACTAGTCCCAGTCTCTCTTCTGCATTTCTTCCTGTTTGCTTAAAAATCTTCATTTAATTTTTCCACAAGCACCATAAACCTAACATATTCAAAACCAAACTCATCTTATTTTCCTTAAAAGCATCCTGACTTTTCTTCATGACTTTCCAGACTCTGTTGACAACAGCACCATTTCCTCAGTCCTCCAGTCCCCTCAAGCATCCTAAATGTTTCTTATTTTCTTCTAGTTCCTAAATCAGCCACCCTATTGCCATGTGCATCCTCTTTCTTCCATTTCTTCTGCCCTACCCTGAAGTCATTATTTCACTGCTGGATAGCATAACAAAATTTAATTGGTGCTCTTGCTTCCTATCTCTCCCCACTCTGAAATCCACCCTATACACTTACAAATTAATCTTCCTAAAGTGGTTTTAACTATATCTATTCTTCAACAAACATTTTTAAGAACATAGCATTCTCTCCTGTATTAAGTACGACATCCTCAACTTGGTACTCAAGTCTATCTAAATATGGTCGTACCACACCCTCATCCTCCCACAGTAACCTGCACCTCAGCCACATAGGAGTGGTTGGTATTCCTAGGACAAACTGCAATTTCTACCTTTTTGCTTTCATCAATACAGTTTCTTTCATAAAGGATATCTTACCCTGTCATCTGTATCAACTTGTTAAAATTCCATTTAGTCTTCAAATGCGACAGTCATGCACCCTAGCCAGGTACGATCCCTTCTGTTTCTTTTTTCCTTTTTCCTCGTATAGCATTGTGTTTG
>NW_011888824.1:8440821-8443049 GCF_000151845.1 Pteropus vampyrus | reverse complement strand
TCCATTTAGTCTTCAAATGCGACAGTCATGCACCCTAGCCAGGTACGATCCCTTCTGTTTCTTTTTTCCTTTTTCCTCGTATAGCATTGTGTTTGTATTTTTCCGGTGGTATCTACCTTATTCCGCTTTGTTCTTTGGCTATTTAAGAATGTGTTTATTTGCTGCTAAGGGTGTGGCACGCTGTGATCGTATAGAGGTTAGATTGTATTTATTTTAGTTCAACACATTTTTAGATATTCATATGTGAAATTAAATGAAATGCATCTGCTACAGTATAAGGTATCTGAGGAAAGGGCTTTCTTATTCATATTCATCTTTAGTACATGGACAGTTAGACATAAGTTTGCTCAGCAGTTATTAGAAATACCTTTGAAAATATTTCAAGATTTTAGTGCAAAGGAATATATTCTTTTTGAATCTAGAAGTTAACACGATTAATTTTATTTATTTATTTTTTAATGAAATGGAAACAAAGCTGATTTTACTACTTATCTCAAGGGGCAATTTCTGCCTCTGTAGTCAGACAGTTATGAAAATATAAAAAGATATTTTTAGTTTTCTTTCATATTCTTCTTGCATGAGATCACTTCATCTCATTTTCTCATTTATAAGTTAGGGAATAATATTATCTACTTCATATGGTGTCTGTGAGATTTACTTGAATTAATGCCTGTAAAACACTTAGAACGGTGTCTGGCATAGAGTAAGCATCAGATAGAATTTAGCTAATATTATTCAGTCATAAGCAAGGCTGCTTCTTTCAGGAAGCCACCCCACAGTGGCTGGAATGGACACGTAAAGAGTCATGCACAGATTTTTCCTGCACTATATCTTTGTCTAAAGTTCTCTTCGATCCTGCATTTCTTGGTAATTGAAACTACAGTGAACTATGTGCTCTTTTCCCTCTTTCACTTAATATGTCCATAATCACTTCTGAGTAAATGTTACCAGTGTGTTTAGATGAGGGATTCCAATGCTTTTTTTTTTTTCATGGTGGGATGAATCAGATACCATACCAATTGCTTATTTAAGACTATTCTATGTTACTTTCATAAAATGTAAACTTCATACAAAAAGGGGACAGAATCTGATTTATTCATCACAATACTTCAGCCATGACACACTGTCTTGCATATTGTAGGCTTTTGAAAATCATTTGTTGAATGAATGAGTCAACTAATAGAGTTAAAGGGTGAGATGTGATTTGTTTTTCTGATCTTTAAAAGATATCCTACAGATGAACTCTTTCTTTTGAGAATGAGTAACCTATAATTATCTTTAGTACAAACATAAATTACCCCTTGTTTTGTATTAATAGCTACTTTGTCACATCCTAGTGAAGTAATTCTATTTATTTCTCTTACAGGTGAACCTTCAGTATAAGAAATTGGGAGTAAAAATCTTGTTAATTTTTAACAGTGTTAGAAACATTGCATCTCACCTATATGAAAGTCTTATAATAGGATGAAGTAACATAGCAGGTGCTTACTATGTGCCAGACTATGTTCTAAATGTTTTGAAAAATAAAATATGTATTTTTCTAAGTGCAATGTGATATCCCGGATTGAATCTTGGAATGGAAAAAGGACATTTGTGGAAAAACTGGTGAGATCTGACTAAAGTTTGGAGTTTGGTTAATTGCAACGTACCAATGTCGGTTTCTTAGTTTTGCCAAATGCACCATGGGAATGTAAGAGGATAACATTAGAGGAAACTGGGAGATGGTTATACAGGAACTTTCTGTACTATCTTTTAAATTTTTCTGTATTTCTAAAACTATTCCAGAATAAAAAAAAATATTTAAAAAATATATGCATTTGATTAAACCTTAAAACAAATCTTTGATACAAGTGCCATTGTTAACCCTATTTTACAAGTAAGAAACCAAGTTACAGAAGGTTGAGTGCCAAGACACTGGCATTAAATGCAAGCATCTCACTCTGTGTTGTACACACCTAACTAGTATCCTTTTTCTCGTGATTCAAGTGATCAAGAAATCATGTAGTATTTGTAATCACAGTTCAGTTGATAATTCTAACTTCTGAAGCTCTGGTCATATTGTCGATTTTGTGTTGCAATGATATTTCCTAAGAAGTCAATGTTGAGCACTATTGGTGCTCACGGTCATGCTTTAAGTTCATTAATTCCAGACTGAGATATTGAATTCTGTGGTCATTTAGGGTTTATGAAGAAAACCACTGTCCTAGCTCCCTGGTGCACATTTCATG
>NW_011888824.1:8433344-8440771 GCF_000151845.1 Pteropus vampyrus | reverse complement strand
GGGACAGAATCTGATTTATTCATCACAATACTTCAGCCATGACACACTGTCTTGCATATTGTAGGCTTTTGAAAATCATTTGTTGAATGAATGAGTCAACTAATAGAGTTAAAGGGTGAGATGTGATTTGTTTTTCTGATCTTTAAAAGATATCCTACAGATGAACTCTTTCTTTTGAGAATGAGTAACCTATAATTATCTTTAGTACAAACATAAATTACCCCTTGTTTTGTATTAATAGCTACTTTGTCACATCCTAGTGAAGTAATTCTATTTATTTCTCTTACAGGTGAACCTTCAGTATAAGAAATTGGGAGTAAAAATCTTGTTAATTTTTAACAGTGTTAGAAACATTGCATCTCACCTATATGAAAGTCTTATAATAGGATGAAGTAACATAGCAGGTGCTTACTATGTGCCAGACTATGTTCTAAATGTTTTGAAAAATAAAATATGTATTTTTCTAAGTGCAATGTGATATCCCGGATTGAATCTTGGAATGGAAAAAGGACATTTGTGGAAAAACTGGTGAGATCTGACTAAAGTTTGGAGTTTGGTTAATTGCAACGTACCAATGTCGGTTTCTTAGTTTTGCCAAATGCACCATGGGAATGTAAGAGGATAACATTAGAGGAAACTGGGAGATGGTTATACAGGAACTTTCTGTACTATCTTTTAAATTTTTCTGTATTTCTAAAACTATTCCAGAATAAAAAAAAATATTTAAAAAATATATGCATTTGATTAAACCTTAAAACAAATCTTTGATACAAGTGCCATTGTTAACCCTATTTTACAAGTAAGAAACCAAGTTACAGAAGGTTGAGTGCCAAGACACTGGCATTAAATGCAAGCATCTCACTCTGTGTTGTACACACCTAACTAGTATCCTTTTTCTCGTGATTCAAGTGATCAAGAAATCATGTAGTATTTGTAATCACAGTTCAGTTGATAATTCTAACTTCTGAAGCTCTGGTCATATTGTCGATTTTGTGTTGCAATGATATTTCCTAAGAAGTCAATGTTGAGCACTATTGGTGCTCACGGTCATGCTTTAAGTTCATTAATTCCAGACTGAGATATTGAATTCTGTGGTCATTTAGGGTTTATGAAGAAAACCACTGTCCTAGCTCCCTGGTGCACATTTCATGGGGGTCAAGTCTGTACAAGGATCACACTGTCGTGCTTCCTCTGTCAAAATATTTATATAAAATATACAGTTTCTGAAAATCACTGAAAAAACATGTGGAGAACGAAAACATCCTAAGGCAAAAGCATCCCAGAAAAGGTAAATAAATAAAAAAAAAAAATCACTAATAAACTTTAGAGTCTATGCCCAGAACTTTAAACTTAGAGGTAGTTAATAAGCTCCAAATAATCTTATTGTACACAGCAGTCAAAAACCTCTTTATTCTTTAATGGGTATTTCTAGCTGCTTCCTTACACCCTTAAAAACTTTATGCCTTGCCTGCACAGCTGCAACTATGGCCACAGGCCACTTCTTTTTCTCATTATATTGCCTACCTATTTGTAACAATATCCTTTATTGTTTCCTTAACCACAAACAGCACGGTGGGAGAAAGAAACCCTTGGCCCTTTTATGGCAGATGAAAGTGGTGGGGGGAGGAGAATGAACAGGAAGGAAAAGGTTTTTTTTTCCTTGATGGTGCTATTTCAAAGCACATTTAGCACTTTTATTTTGTTTGTTTTGCTTTGTGTTTTAATTCAGCCAATGAACATTTACAAGATTTACAATGTATTGGGAAAAATGAAATTATTTATGTTTTCAAAAAACTAACGGGAGTTCAAAATTAATCTAAGAAAGTATTATTTCTCCATAGATTTAGATTATCGATTTAAACATTTGACACATTTCTACTGGACTCATTTTTCTTCTGGGAATACTTCTTGTTTTCACCTAAAATGCAGTGAAAACAAAACTTATAGAGAGTCTCATAACATTTTATTTATTCCTAAGAAATATATTTCTTGTTATGCCTTTGTTATGCCTAAGGTTATCACCAGAGTCCATATTGACTAAAAAACATAATGAAAATATTAGTCAACTTTTCCACAGGCCCACTTAACTTACATTGTTATTTTTAATGTGTGTGCCCATAAAACCCTATCTCTCACTTGACATAGCCAAGCATATGTCCCACTTCTTCCATTAAATATCACTGGCCCACTTCAGCTTTTGTCTCCTTTTTCTTTTATTCTTCCTTCTATTCTCTGATTATTGTGACTTATACTTTAATGTCAATTTTTTGAGATGTAACATTATTTTTAATGTGTGACTACCTTGTATAATATAGACATAAAAATCTATATATGCTTTATCTTGCCTTATGTTTGTTTTTATTTTCTGTTCCCTAACAGTGGTAAGTGTCAGTATACAGTGATTGATAATTATAAGCCTTTTGCTTACAAGAAAAAAATTAGGAAAATATATTCTATTTGTTTTCCTACATGTTAACTTAGGGTTTTTTGAATGTCTCACACTAAAACATAAACAGTCTTGACCTAGATTTAGAATTATTTTGTAATGATTGATGGGAACCCTAAACTCTAGATAGAAAGATTCCATCAAATGCATTCAGAGGGTGTCTATGGTTATCTGAATAGGGCTATGATGTCAAGATGGTGTGTAACTCTGAGGCTGATAAGGAACCTTTGCTTGGCAAGGTAAACAAGAATGAATCAACTAAACATTGGTTGTGATTCTGGCATATCCCTTGAAGAAGAAAAATAATCACTGTCTCCAGGTCACATTGAAGACTCAACTCTTGTTAGAGTAAGGTTAAGAAGTTTCAGATTTGGCTAAAATATATTTTCACATTCCATAGGCCATTATCATTCAAGTGCAAATAGTTAGAGCAAATGATTGTGGATATCTGAGCTATGATCAGAAAGTAAAGAAAGGGCATAATACATAAGGTTTCTGAGACATTATTATTATCACGAAAGGCCTTTGGACTCGATATCCATGCCTTTCCATATACTAAGAGCTGCAGAAATATAATCCATGAAGGATGATTTCATATTAGATCAGAATATGCAAGCAGTAAACAAGCAGTTATTACTTTTTATAACATTAGAGCATTATATTTGCAACCTTGCCATTGAAGGTTAATATTTTGACCATGAATAACTCCATGCAGGAGTTAATGAGTTTTCTAAGCATTTCATTCTGAATGTTGCAGCCATCTATCAAAGGCAACGTGAGCAGTTCTGTCACTATATTTGCCTTAAAATATCCACAGATGTGATATAGTATTATTCCTTATGCTAAATAAAGAATGTTGAAAATTTGGTTTTGTATCTAGAGAACTTCAAAAATCACATGGACTGTACATCTTTAGAATTACTTTAGTATCTTACTGCCTTTGTTAAAAGAAAAAAAGTAAAAAGAAAAATGCTGCTACTTGTACATACATAGATGATTGCCATTATCATGAAGCAAAGAGAAAGAAAACAGACCAAATCATGCATCTGCATTCCATGCTGTTTAGCTGAAATTAGATACTTAGCTCACTTATGAATATTTCTTAGGCAACCATCATTCTTTATTTTGAATTTTACCAAGGTCTTAGAATTCTTAAGATAAACTCTAAAGACACAAATATGAGCCTAGGAGGAAGAAAAAGAAAACAACTTTTGATATTTTTAAGATCAAAAACCTGAGACTGCATAATGTTTTGAGGCAAAGAACTCTAAATATCCATTCCACAGATAGTTAGATATGTGTATGTGTGCATGTGTTGGGAGAGAGGTGGTAGATAAGAAAGAGGGAAAGAGAGAACAGACTGCTTACTTTAGTTACATGTTTCCTCAATTAAAGAATAGTTTTTTTGTGTGTTTCATGTCCATAAATGTTTACTACAGTTTTTCAAAGTGACGAAGACTTATGAATTCTATTCTTTCTTGTTTCATTTTACAAAGATTTTCTATTAAGTTCTGCACCTTTATTTTAGAGGTCATATAACTAGGATCGTCCTTAGATCAAAGAAAGTACAAGATACATTTTATTTCCACATTTCTTGGCATCCTATAGCCCCTTCCAATTGTTTCTCCTTTACTTTTATGTAATCCTATATCCTATCAATGTTTATGTATAAATTATTATAATACCTGTTGTGCAAAAGAGATGATTTTGTTTAATAGATCCACAAAATCTTCTCTCAGATGGAGTATTTCAAAACTATAAACAGAGCTTGCATAAAAATAATATACATTATGTTATCTCACATAATAACCAAACTTTTAGTTCTATACACCTCAATTATTTCTTTTTTAAATGTGATAAGAAAACTTAACATGAGATTTACCCTCTTAAGAAAAATTTAAGTGTATCAAACAGTATTAAGTATAGGTACAATGTTGTAAAGCAGATCTCTAGAATGTGTTCACCTTGCATAACTGAAACTTTATATTTGTTAAACAACAACTCTGTATTTCTCTCTCTCCTAGCCTCTGGCAACCACCATGCAACTCTGCTTCTATTTGACTATTTAGATACCTCAGATAAGTGGAATCAAGCAGTATTTGTCCTTCTGTGACTGGCTTACTTTATTTAACACAGTATTCTCAAGGTTCATCCATGCTGTCACATATGGCAGGATTTCCTTCGTATTAAAGGTGACATAGCATTCCATCATATCTCCTACATTTTCTTTATCCATTCATCTATCATTGGACATTTAGATTGTTTCTACCTCTTGGTTAGTGTGAATAGTGCTGCAGTGAACATGAGAATGCTAATATCTCTTTGGGATCCTAATTTTAATTTGTTTGGATAAATACCAAACATGTATAATAATTTATATATAGATCATATAGCAACTGTACTTTTAATTTTTCCATACTGTTTTTCATAGCAGCTGCACCATTTTATATTCCCACCAAAAGCATACAAGGATTCCAATTTCCTCCACATTCTTGCCAACACTTATTTATTTGTTGGTTTGTTTGTTTATAATAGCCTTCCTAACAGGTGCGAGGTTATATCTCATTGTGGCTTTGATTTTATATTTTCTTAATGATTAGTGATGTTTAGTATATTTTAACACACTTGTTGGCTCCTTACAAGTCTTCTTTAGGGAAATATCTCTTCTTTTGCTCATTTTTAAGTTGAGATTATTTGTTGGTGGTGGTGGTGATTTTTGTTGTTGTTGTTTTTACTATGTAAAAGTTCCTTATGTATTTTGGAAATAAACTTGTTATAAGATATCTAGTTTGTACATATTTTCTCCTATTCTGTGTGTTGTCTTTTTCTTCTATTGTTTCCTTCGATGTGCAGAAGCTTTTTAGTTTGATATAGTCCTACTTGTCTACTTTTGCTTTTGTTGCCTGTGCTTTTGGTGTTATAACCAAGATATATACCAAGAAAAATTTCCCCTCTGTTTTCTTCTAGGAGTTTTACAGTTTCAGGTTTTATGTTTATGTGTTTATTCTATTTCGAATTGATTTTTTTCTATAGTGTAATATAAAGGCCCGCTTTTACCTTTTTGCCTGTGGATTTCCAGTTTCTCTATTGCAGCCTAGTTAAAGACCAGTTTACTGTGCATGGGTTCATTTCTGGTCTTCTATTCTGCTCCACTGGTCTATATGTCTATCTTTATGTCAGTCCATCTTTATGCCAGTGCCATACTGTTTTAATTACCGTAGCTTTGTGCTATATTTTGAAATTGAGATATGTGATGCCTCCAGCTTTGTTCTTCTTTCACAAAATTGTTTTAGCTATTAGGAGTCCTTTGCAGTTCCACACGAATTTTAGAATTGTTTTTTAAAATGCCATTGAAATTTTGATAAGAATTGACCTAATATGTAGGTTGTTTTGAGCAATAATATTATCTTCCAATCTATGAACACATGATGTCTATTTATTCAATTTATTTGTATCTTTAATTTATTTCATCTAGGTTTTATAATTTTCAGGGTATAAATTTTTCACCTCATTGCTTAAGTTTATTTTGAAATATTTTATTCCTTTTTTGGTGGTATTATAAATGGGACTGTTTTCTTAACTTTCTTTCAGATAATTCATTGTTAGTGTATAGAAACATAATTGATTTTTGTATGTTAATTTTGTACCTTATGCCTTTACTGAATTTGTTCTAACAGTATGTGTGTGCATGCATGTGTGTGCGTGAGTGTGTGCGTGTGTGTGTGTGTGTGTGTGTGTGTAGTCTTTAGTGTTTTCTGTATATTAAGATCATGTCATCTGCAGAGATCATTTTACTTCTTCCTTTCAAATTTGGCTTTTATTTTTCTTGTTCAATTTTTCTGGCTATGATTTCCAGAGCTATACTGAACAAAAGTAGGGAGAGTGGGTATCCCTGCCTTCTTCTTGATCTTAGGGAAAAAGTTTGGACATATATCTCAGTCTTCCCTTTCCCCTCCAAGAGATAAGCCAGAGACTGGAAATCTTGCCAGTTGAGTTGCACTGAGCTGGGGCTAGGGGCTCTGAGTGCTTACTAGTCCAAATTTTTCTCAGGCATCTAGTATCCCTGGGACCATCAGCTCTCCAAGACTTGAGAGACAGAAGCCCCTTCAATAGCCCCTGTAAAAGTTGGAACATTGAATGCCTGGTCCAAATCTGTCCTTCTTCAGGACAAGCTTGGGATTTGAGACTTTATTAACCCGCTCCCTCTTCTCAGAGCCATGAGGAGGGGTTATAGCAAGGGCTTCCATGTTAGTATAAACTGCTGTCTTTATTCTCTGTGTCTCTCAGCCTGGAGTTTTCTTTTTGTTGCTGTTAGAGCTCGGATTCAAGCAAGTCAGAAACCAGTCCCTCAGGCAAGCCCCAGGAAAATCATCTCCCCAAGAGAAGGTGGGAAATGGTGCTGTGCCAGGGGAGGGATATGATGAGAGGGTATCTCAGATTTTCCGACTGACTTCAATGTGGCTGGTTTTGTATGCACTTGAGATGTAGGTGCTTCTCAACTGGTTTCTGGATTTCTTACAAATGAAATTGGCCTATGTATTGTTGTTGAATAGTGTGTTCATGAGGGGAGGGAGGGTCCAGAGCTTTCTACCCCACCATTTTACTGATGTCATCTCCCCTTTCAGTTATTTCTTCCGTCTCTCCACAGATCTTGTGTGTTTTAAAATTGTTAAAAGGCAATTCAGTTTGGAGATACATCACAAAGTAACATTAGTGTTGAGAAACTTAGAATGGTTAAATCTTTTGTGTAATTTTATGCAATTCTCCTATGCAAGGCTTTATCCAGTGTGAGGCTGGTAAATTTTCTGCAAATGAGTTCTTAATTTTGCTAAACTTGCTATTCAAGATGTGTAAGTTAATTGAAATTGGATGAGGAACTGCTAAATATTAAAACTTGGAAGAAAATTTTGTAGCCTAATTCAAGAAAGAGAGAGAGAGAGAGAGAGAGAGAGAGAGAGAGAGAGAGAGAGAGAGAGAGAGA
>NW_011888824.1:8430850-8433294 GCF_000151845.1 Pteropus vampyrus | reverse complement strand
AGAAAGAAAGAAAGAAAGAAAGAAAGAAAGAAAGAAAGAAAGAAAGAAAGAAAGAAAGAAAGAAAGAAAGAGAACCAGATATTGAAGGCTGCACATTGTATGCTGCTTTCAGCTTGAGGTACAAAGTTCAGAGTTTAGATATGAGGTATAGAAATTAAAAACCATGCTGAAAGAAGAGGTCCAGATATCTTAAGACAGATGTCTTAAGAAAACGAGTGCAACAGACATTGTGATGCTAACGAGATGATCTTGAAAATCTACAACTTCTATCAAGCAACGACAGCCAGAAAAGAATATAATAATAACCTCTGATTTCAGGCTAAGACACACTTGGTCATCCTTACCTCTAGATGAACAGATTAGAGTTGGTATGTGACCATTTTCAGAACTAGAACTTAGAGAATGATAGAGAGTAGGCTGTGCAGAAGTGGAGATTAGATATAAAGTCTAAGATTGATGAAGCTCAGTCTTTCCACATTTCTGCTTTATCTTACTAAATTGTCAGTTTGAGTTAAATAAAAAAATCTAACCTTCTTAATCAGGGAGTTGCAGAAGGGAGAGAGACGCTCTTCTCCTGCTAATTTGATGGGCATATATATTTAATAGACATGCTCTAGGTAGGTAATATTTCAGTCATTTGAATGGAGCTTAGGAAAGGATTGTGATTGAGAAATAACCTTTGACTTTTAGCTATGATTCACAAAAATTCCAAGGGTCTCGGCTTTGTTCTCTCAACATATAAATTAATTCACACTTCAGAAAATGTAATCTCACTTCATAAGAAGGTGGTCTTGGCTTCAAGTATGTATAAATTTCGTTGTTTTTCTTGACTGCAAACATATTTTGCACCTGTGCTTCCTTAAAACACATTGGAAAAGTGAAAACTCCATAGAGAATTATTTTTTTTTTTCTTTTGCCATACTAGCCAATCATACCTTACCAACCAGGGAAACTATAAATTATCATGGTTCTGAAATTGGCAGACTGATGCAATTAGTTCCTCTGAATGCTTGACATTCCATGTCAGTGAATAGAAAGAAAAAAAGAAAAAAAAGATTTCCTGCTGGGAATGTGGTAGAAATGTTAGAATTCTTTCCAGAAGAAAAAGAAATCCAAATCCACAACAGCACATTGTTTGCATGTTTTTCTAGGCTATATTTTCAGCCTTGAAAACTTTCACGCAATCCCTCCTGCCAGAATATGACATATACCACTGGGACCGAAACTAGCACCTGTGAGAAGCAAATCCAAGACCATTAAAATATTCAGTCCCTGGGTGGGACAAAACAAACTCTGTTTCATTGAGGGTGTGCCAGGAAAAGGCCACGGTTTGGCTGGCACTGTAGCCACGGCCAGAAAACAGTTTACCAGGCACTTAGAATGCACTGCATTGCTTGGACTTTTAAACACAACTACACAGAACTAGATTATAAGATGTGGTTATGTTTGATTGGTACACCTCATGTATATGGTATGATGCTTACTTCAATTACTTCAGATATTTTCCTAATATTGCAATCTTCTCTTGGCTTTTCTGTTTACCCTCTAGGCCAGTAATGTAAGTGAGTAAAGTGAGGCCAGGTTTAAGAAAAGTCAGTCAATGTTATTTTTCCCCACTTCTGATTAGAGACAGAGGTGCATTGCATGCATAATGCAGCTAACATTTAGCCTCACTGTGTAGATAACCCTTGGGAACGGCAGGGACTAGAACGAAATGGAGACAGCTTCTCCCATCCAAGGGAAGAGCAGTCACACAGCTCTGCTTGAGTGTTGCCACACAGGATCTGGGTCCTGGTGATAACAGATTCTCCACATTCTCAAGAGAAACTGTATAATATGAAATCACTTAATTTTTAATTATTAAGTGTTGCTGTGTGCTAATGTAGTAAGTTATTCAAGGGCAGAAACTGAATATTTTATCTTTTAATCCCAAGTAGCATCTTTAAGTAGTAGATCAATATGTTTCTCCCTGTTTTATATTATTTTAGTAAATTAAAGTGAACTAGGGCCTGTGTATTTTATAGACATGCATGCAGTGTATAAAAGAGGTGGCTACGTGATAGTCCTTTGCTTATACCTTCTCTGTCAATGAAAAAGACTTTTCTATTAAACAGAATAAAATAGATATTGGAAAGAAAAAGGTGAAGTGCAATATGGATGAAAAATTTACGGAAACAATTAGTCTTACAGAGTTTCAATTTCTCCTACTTGGACATATCACATACTAGAGTATGGAGAAAACATTAAAAAGTCATCAACCTACTTAATAAGTATTTGAATGAATGAATAAATAAAATATATCTAGGATGCTGGGTATCGTAAGACAAAATACATAAATGCTTACTAGGTGATTCCAAGGACAGGTGCCAGCCTTGAAGAAGTTTTCATTGATCTGTGGATAAATAGAAAAAACGTAGACAATTATAGTGAATGGAATGTATATA
>NW_011888824.1:8399700-8429743 GCF_000151845.1 Pteropus vampyrus | reverse complement strand
TGTGTGTGTGTGTGTGTGTGTGTGTGTGTGTGTGTGTAGATTTATAGATGAATGGAATGTAATTGAGAGTTTAGAAGTAAACTCTTACATTTATGGTAAATTTGTTTTTGACAAGGGTGTCAAGACAATTCACTGGAGAAAGAATGATCTTTACAACAAATATGCTGAAACAATTGACTATCCACACACATAAGAATGAATTTGGACACCTTTCTTAGACAATACAGAAATATTAACTGAAAATAAATTACTGACCAAAACATAAGAGCTAAAACTATAAAACTCCTAGAAGAAAGCATAGGAGAAAATCTTTGTTTACTCGGATTAGACAATTGTTTCTTAGCTATGACAACAAAAACACAAGTGACAAAAGAAAATAATAGATAAATTGGATCACATTATAATTAATAACTTTTGTGCTACAAATGATACCATCTAGAAAATGAAAAGACAACAGAATAGCAGATAATATTTATAAATCATATCTGATAAAACACTGGTATCCAGAATAAAGAATTTATATAATAATAAAAGGATAACCCAATTAAAATTTGGCAAAGGATTTGAATAGACATTTCCCCCAGAAAAGATATACAGATGAAAAGATGTTCGACATCAATACTCATTAGGGAAATGAAAATCTTTTCACCAGGAGATACCAGTTGGAGAAATCTGGAGTGATCTGGTGAAAGAATATTCAATATTTCAGAATCTAATAGGAATGGTAATTTTTTATGTGTGTCCATACAGCGTTTGCATTTAGGTATATTGCAGACACTCATTGAGCCTTGTGATTATGAATGTAAAATCACTTAATCTCTGTAGATAGATGATAGATAGATAGATAGATAGATAGATAGATAGATAGATAGATAGATAGATATAGATAGATGATAGAAAAAATTTCCAATTTTTTTTCCTATAGGTAGAGTTTTTGTAAAGTTTTCAGACTAATGAAGATATTTCATTCTCAGTTGGAATAAAATTTTATTATAAAAGTAGGAGTAGGTCTTGGTAAAGTAAAGACTTGCTCAAGCTGTGCCTTCTACCCTAAGAAGAGAACCTAAAACTTCCAAAGGGACCAAGTTGAAGATTCTGGATAAATTACTATTATAAAGTGCAGAGTAAAGAGATGGAGAATAATAGGCCTTTGGTCATATCATTTGACCACTAGATCAAACTTCATCTCAAATTAAATATATATATACATAGAATGTTAAATTACAAATGAGTACATTTCATTTACATTTAAGTTAGTTTAATTTAGATTTTCTATCACTTGCTGATGACACAGCCAAAGAAATGTCACTAAACTGATAAACAAGTAAAACCTTATTTATTAATTTTTTTCTTTTTGAATACATATATTTGACCATCAGGAAAATTTATCATTTACAAAGGGGTGTGTGTGTGTGTGTGTGTGTGTGTGTGTGTTTTCAATTAGTGGGGTGGTTCTTGTGGTAAGAAGCCCAAACATGTGAAGAGTCGAGTACAGGTCAGGTGTGAACCTTATACCTAGTTGATGCTGATCTTTAGATCATAGGTAGAAAGACCACTTTGGAGTCCAGTGCTTTTTTTGATACTGAACTTAACTGATTGTTTCACACTGTAAATTTCTTGAACATTATGCAAGCCTATTGTAGAGGCTTAATCTATGGTGCTCACAGCCTCCTTCAATGTCCTTAAAAGGACAAGAAACATTAGCATGATGCTTCTTTTTGCTCATATTTGGGTGCTTCTAAATATAGGATCAACAATAGCAGTCGCCTTCGATTTCCCTAATTTACTATGATTTCCTCTGGCCTTGCACTTTAAATGAGCAAGGAGGAATTCCTTACAAATATTTATTTCAGATAAATGCTATATTATGTTTCATAATGAACACTAAGTTATAATCTATTTTTTTCTCCAATAAATCCTACCATATCTATGCTAGAATTCCTGTGACATCCGCCCCTCCCAGGGAAGTTCTTTTCCACCTTTATTTCTACTTTCAAAGACTGGATCTTTGTTTTGTTCCTTCCCTGTGGTACATCATTAAAAAAGGTCAATTTTAGGAACTCTTTTGGTTTGAGTATTTTTTCTTTTGTTTCTACTTTGAAAGACCACAAGTTTCCATCTAATTTTTCAAAAAATAAGCATCTTTATTATTTCTAATCTGATGAGCTAGGTTTGAAGTCTTATGTTTTCCTTAGGTTTAAAAGGAAAAAGTCTTGGAACCCATTCATTTGATTTTTTCAATGTGAAAGTCTGGCCTAATAGTTCGAACCTTCCAAGTATGTCCAATTAGTGGATTGAATTACCTGAATCAGCTCTCTCTATATAAAGTTCTTATTTTCTTCTCTCTACTCACTTTTTAATATCTATAAATATGGATTCGGTTTCGCTTCTCCATTATAAATATTCCCTCAAAGGTTACCAATCCTAAACACAGAATCCAGTCTCTACTCTCATTTTTCATGGCACTTTTCTTGCACTTTACAACAATTGCCTTTATTTCTCAATACAATTTTTTGCTTTAACCTCTTAACAATTGATTATTAGGGCTCATAGACTTTGCTTTTTCTTCACACAACCCAAATGCAGGCATTTCAAAAGTTCCCTCTTTATTCTTTATCTATCTTTTTTGTTGTCGTTGTTGTTTTTTTCATTATCCACTTCCGAGAACTCAAAAGTCAGCTCTGTGTATATGTATCTTCAAAACCTACGTTCATCATCTCTAATCACTATGCTGAGAGCCAAATGTCAAATATTCAATGTCGGCTTAACGGCTCCATTTGGAAGCCTCTACATTATTTTAAAACTGATCTCGTTACCTTTCAACCCAAATAAGAACTTTCTCTTAGACTGAACAACTAGTAGTTAGTATTTATTTATACTGCTCATTCTCTTGAAGCAAATGACCAAACAGCAAATTTCTTATATTATGTATTCAGGCTTTTCTTCTATTCCCCTTCTGCAATTCTGGAACAGATCTTAATTACCTTTTGACTGGTCTCTTGCAAGAATTTCCTTCCTAGACTCCTTATACCCAGTTTCTCTCCTTGTTCACATACACCAACAATCTCTTTAAAGCTTAGCTCTGTTCTTTTCAGACCTTCATTCAAACTCTATTATTGTAAACTAATACAATTACAATTTTCTAACATTGCTTTTGATTACCTCTATTACCTTTCCAACTTGACCGGTTGTTATTCTTCCACCGGAAGGATACTTCATCATCATTGCTTCACCAATCCATGCAAATCCTTATACCTCGAATAATTTTCCTCCATCTCTATCTGTGAGAGTTCAACTATGAAGCTACAGAAACATCCAATCCTTCGGAATTTCTTTTCCCTACTTGTCTCTCTTCTCTGACTCTCACTGGAAGTATCCTTCCTCTTTTTGACTTTCACTAAGTTAAAAGTTTTGTTTTTTTAATTATTTTTTAACTTATTACTTTTTATTTTAAATTGTTATTGTTAAGAACTCATTATCTACGCTTTCTATTGTTATTATTTGTGTGTGTTTACTTGCCAAGAAAGCCATAAGTTCCTCAAGAACTGGTAATTCATTTTTCTATTCTTTATAGTGCCTAGTGAAGGAACTGAATAGGTGCTCAAGTAAATGAATTTCTTGCCAATTCTATGCAAACTTAATGAGGTTATGAAATAGTCTTCAGCACTTTAAACTTTTAATTCTCTTCACAAACAATTAACTTCTCTAAGCAAGAGAAAAAATTTTCTTATTGAACTATGTACAATATATCTTTATGTAACAGCAGACTGAACTAGTTTTAAAAAATATAATATATATTTGAGTATATGTACTTTTCACAAAAACAACAAAAAAACCAGGTTCTGATAAATAATACCAATTTTTACCCTTATTCAGAAAGCTCTGGTGACATCTATGGAATATAGCAAAAACATTGACAGGAACTTACTGTAATAATTTACTGTAATAAATTACTGTCGACAGGAAGACATTTAAATATGATTTTCATTGTTCAATATTATAATAGTCCATAAATAAATCATGGACACAGATTTTGTTAATAAAGACAGAATTATCTGAGTGACAGAAACAAATGATAGCAGTTCTCTTTTAGTTATTAGAATCACCTATTTGTAAGGGTGATTCTGTTTCTTTTATCTTTTTTTTCCCTCTTAACAATTGATTATTAGGGCTCAGAATAACTAGGGTTATTTAATTTTGAATATAAAAAATTTCTCATCAATATTTTTGCTGTAACACAAACATCATTTTGTATTGTCTCAGTTTCCTCATTAGTAAAATGAGAATAATATAATTTACCTCATAAAACTTTTGTGATGCGCAATCCTATACATTTGGTACATAATAAACATTCAATGCATGCTAGTCATATCAGTGTAGTATTATTCCTCTTCCTCTACTTTAATATTAAACACACGGTGTAGTCGATGGCAAAAACAGTCACAATTCTCCACCCCTCCCTATACGCATGCCCTTTGAAATGTGACTTTATAGCTTCTCCTCAGCTCACCCTGTGACTTGCTTTTACAATTAAGATGCAGCAGAGATGCCATTGTGCCTTACATATTTTTACCTTGTTTTTTGAAATCTCTGCCTCTATTATATAATCAAGCTCATGCAAATCTAGTGAAGAATGTTTAAAAATAAAGAAGAAGAAAGACATGTGACATAATGGAGATTGAGAGAACTTTCATTTGGGTTACCCAAGGTGGATTAGGTAGCTGCTTTCTTGACATTTAGTGAAGTGAGCATGCAAATGAGCTTAGCTGGCATGCATTTATTTTGAGTACACAGAGTATACTGATGTAAAGTGACTGATGTAAAATAAATATAGTGTTATTTTTCATAAGAAATTGAGACAACATTATAAAAAATAAAAAGAGGTCATCTTAAGAAGCACTAAATACTCTTAAAGCTAAACTTACTTACCTTTAATCACCTTTTATGTACAAATCTTAATTTAATCTGACATAAAATTGTTTATTTTTTCTCAGATCTAAATGTGAATTTTAATTTTTGGCATTATGTTAGCCAAATACACCTGTCCAGTGTTCTTTCTGCAACAGTAAATAGAAAAACAAAAAATCAGATGCACTTACTCTTGATAAATTAAATAGTTCTCTTTCTGAATCCTCCATTTTTGTATTTAATAAGATTTAATAAGATTGGAATAAAATGTTTTTGTTGTTTTTTTAAATATAGTCTGGGGTAAAAATATAGGTAAGCTTAACTAGTACCTCTTGTAACATAAAAAGACATTTTAAAAAATATTTTATAGTCATCCCCTAGAATGAGACAAACTCAATGAGTGCTATTAGAGCAGAAGGATAGTAACTGGAAAACCAGTTTAACTCTGACAACCTGGAAAACCTAAGCATTGTATCTGTTAAATTTCCAGACAAAGAAATTTTTTACTTTGTTTGTTCAAAATATGTAGCATTTCCTACTCTAAATAAACATGCTTCCTAATTTATTACAAACTTTCTCATATTAATTAAGTAACTTTAAGTATTATTTGTTCTGGTCAATGACACCACTTTATCCACCTTCTTTTCCCACCAGAAATACATGTATGACATCTGGACACTGTTAGGAAATACATTTCACTGAGGTTCCCATGGTCTACATCATCTATTGTTTGAAACACAATAAACTGGCAGAGAATGAATGTATAATAAAACCAGCAACTGTTGCTTGGCACCTGGAAACACATGTGATACAATCACTAAGTATTTTGTAGGACAAACTGTCATTCTTACATAAATTTTACAACTGCTGTAATTAGCATGGTTATACACTATTTCTAACTCAATTTCTTTTACTAGTAAGAACCAGACACAATTTATCTCTTACTGAGAACCAAAAGTTTATATGTATCATCCTTCTTTCTTTCATCCAAAGAAACCAATGAAAAGATATTTTGAAGACTTAGTGACACTATACCTCTTTCTCTCTTTCACATATATGAACAAAATAATAAAGTCTCTTATAGGGGATCCATAGGAAAAAAATAAAACAATTTAACATATAGGGAACTAAGGAATTATTATCAGACTCTAGCATCCATTCATGGTCAAGAAGATACCTTTTAAAAATATTTTCAAAATTTTTTTTTCTCTTGACTAAGCTTTTCGTTTTTATGGCCTACTTAAAAAACAAACAAAAAAAACTTGTTAGGATTAATAAATGATATTTGTAGGATTTGTAGAGGTTGACAATAGACTGAGTGAAATGCTTTTAATTTCTATTGGCTCCAAATGCTGTTTTCTCAGTTTTATATATTACCTCAATCTTTTAAAGTAGAACAATCAAGTCTTAATTCTTCAATGAACCACTAAAATGTTTTTATAGCTAATTTTATTTCAGAATACAATTAGGTTGTAGTTTATTCACTTATTTAAAAGGTTAACCGATTAGCAAAAATATCCTAGATTATACTTACTAAATTCAAATGGAAGTTGAGTTTAATACATGGCCAGCTAACTGCCAAAATTAACTTAAAAAAAAAAAACTGTAGAAATTATACATGTGCAATTGGAGGGAAAGACCTCATTAAATTAGGCAAAATAAGAACATAAACTCGAGAAGAGCAGCATCACAATCGAATCAAAGTAGTAAAGAGAAATGGAAACTATCTTTGAAGAGTTTAGGATTCACCACTGAGTTCACTTTTCTTACTGAACAGTGATTTTTTTTTTTAAATTTTATTTTGAAAAGAATGGCTTTAATCCACAAAATAAGTTTCAATTTATAAATACAAGTACTTTACATAGAAAATGTAGAACTTAAGTTGAAAAAATTTTATAGCAATCTCAAAGCTTCTCATTTCAGAACTGTGATTTGTTTCCTATCCTATTTCCTATCCACATCATGGATATCATGAGTCATTGTTTCTCTGAAGTACGTTCTTTCCCTTTCAGTGAATAATCTTTCCAGTATAAATCTGATTGACCTTTTCACTTTATGTCTTTCTTCCTTCCCTTTTTTTTCTAACTTGAATTACTTAAAATATTTATTTTGAGTCTCTGGGTCATCCTGAATATGACTATAGACCATATAGGAAATAGCTTTCCCTGTTGTATAGTGTGACTAACATAATCAGTTAGCAGTTAATATAATACGTATCTATCATGACGCTCGGTAATCAGAGACTTTAAACAATTAGGTGGTGGTTAGGCAAATGGATTCTGGAATCAGAATGCTTAGATTCAAACCTCAATTCTAAAACTTACTAGTTGTGTGGTCTTGGGAAAGCTGAATAAACTTTCTGAGCTTTTATTTTCTTATCTGGTAAAAGGGAACAATATTAATAGTTGACTTAAATCACACTCATTGGTGAGAGAATTTACAGCATTTATGTAAACTAAGCATCAGAAAGAAAAGCTAAGACAGAAAAATATATTATTGTGATAAGGCTATTAATTACATTTTAAAACAAATTAATACAGTTTAAAAAATTTTAATGTATTACACTTGTAATTTCTGTGTATTACAAGTCTGAGAAAGAAGAAAACCCATGTTTGATTCATTATATATATTCATTATATATGTATGTCTCTTTTTCAAGAATATCTTTGTAGCAAGAAGATAAGAAAAAAATTGATACAAATATTTTGTATTAAAACTCTTCGGACAATGCAAATATGTAAGTGGAATCTTTGCAATTTTAAAGTATGTTCCTTATCTCTAGCATTCCCTTATCTCAGTCAAATAAAGTCAGTATCTTTACTTTTTAAAGTGGTAATTTTTTTTTTGTTAAGAAAAATCACACAGTGATTATTTTAGTTTAAAAAAATGAAAATAAAGATAAACATACCTGAGGAAATTATATCCACAATTCCTAGAACCCTGAGATAACAATTAGGTGTGTCCACTTACATTTGTATATGAATATATGTTTTATGAGAACGGGATCCAAATATATATTTTATAATCTTTGTTAGTAATCCCTTTGCCTGGCACAATGCGTGGAAAAAATTCACTTATTTAAAAGGTTAACCAATTAGCAAAAAGAGTCAATAAATATTTTAGTGAATGAATAAATGAATAATTAAATTCTAATAACAAGCAGAGACAGATTCTTTTGGAAATATTTGATCAAATTTATAAGAAAAATTAAGATTCTTAATAGAATTATTTTTTATATTTATATCAGTTTGATGAATAAATGCATATTTACTACATTAAGCTTTGCATTCAAGGAACAAAAATTATCTATATATGTCATATACATTTCACAGTGGAGGTCTCAGTTTTCTTCAAAAATATATCAGATTTTTTTTCTTTTGATGGAAGTCATGAAGGAATATGTGGTTACAATAATAGCAAGAGTGGTTATTTTGCCTTATCTTTAATAGAAGTACTCCTAGAATTTTGTTTTACAGAGCGATGTTGGCAGTTGGTTTCAGAAAGATATTGTTTAACATAGTAATAGAGAATATTTATTCACATTTTGCTATGTTTTTATAAGAAATTGCTTCTTTTGATTAATCAAAATGACCATTCTTCTTCTTTTTTTGATATATTAATGAGACAAATTCTTATTGTTTCTTATTGTTAAATCATCTCAGTATTCTTGGAAATAATTAAAATAATTACATCTGCTATTTTATTTAAGATCTTGGTATTATTTATAAGTGATAATGTTCTCTGGTTATTATTTTACTTTGTAATCTTTTATATTTTGACAGCAAGTTTCCCTAGCTTCAAGAAATGAAGTGGGAAACTCTCCCTTTAATTCTGTGATCCAGAAAAATTTAAGTAACATAAATATAAGAATTATTTTTACTTGGGAAGTGAGGTAGTGCTACTTGGTGGAATAATATGTACTCATTGTCTTCCTTTGTAGTAGACTTTTTTAAAAAATTAAACTTGTTTTAAAATTAAATTTTGGTGTTAACATGTTCATTGATAATATATAGAAATAAAGTTGATTTTTGTTAATAAGGTCATCATATCCTATGATCTTATTGAATTTACTTATTAGTTCAAGTAATTTTTTATAGATTCTTTGAGATTTTCTACATAGACAATTATGTCCTCTACAAATAAAAAGTTTTATTTCTTTCTTTCCAGTCTGTGTGTCTTTTATTTCTTCCTCTTGAATTTTGCACTAAAACCTCCAGTACGCTCTGTTGATTAAGGGTGATAAGAGCAGATATCTTTGCCTTTTTTTCCAATTTTGGGGTAAAAATGTTTAATTTCTAACTAATTTTTAACCAGTGTAATGTTAGATCTAGGTTTTTGTGAATGATCTTTATCAAATTGAGGAGGTCCTCCTCTGTTTCTATTTTTCTGAGTTTTTATTATAAGTAGGTGTTGAATTTTGTCAACTGCTATTTCCACATCAATTGATGTGATTGTGAGATTTTTGTATTCAGCCTGTTAATATGGTGGATTATATTTATTGCTTTCCAAATATTGACCCAGCATTACATGTCTGTAATAAACTGTACTTGGCCATGGAATACAATTCTCTTTTGTTGTTGCTCAATTCTATTTCGTAATATTTTTTTAAGGAATTTTGCACCTGTAGTCATTAAGTTTATTGGTCCATAGTTTTATTTTTTACTTTTTTTTTGTGCTGTCTTTGTCATGTTTTTGTATCAGGGTAATTCTAGCTTTATAAAATGAATTAAGAATTATTCCCTCTTGTTTTATTTTCTTGAAAGACATTATGTGGAATTGGGATTAAATTTTTTTAAATTTTTTTGTACAATTTCCTAATGAAACCATCTTGATCTGGATAATTCCTTTTTGTGAATTTTAAGCTTACAAATTCAATTGTAGTAGTTTATACTTTTTTAATAAAAAGCCCTTTTAATCCAAGTTATAGTTATGTATATAGCATTGTTCATAGCATTTCCTTACTTTCCTGATAATTGCAGGGATTGTAGTGATATCTCCTAATACCGATAATTCATGTCTTGTTGTTTTTCCTTTGTTAGTTTTGCTAGATATTTGTCAATTTTATTAATTTTTTTTTCAGAGACAACTTTTGTTTGGTTGATATTTCTTATAGTTTTTCTGTTTTCAATTTCATTGATTCTACTTGCATCTTTATTATTTCCTCCTTTGTGCTTAATTTGTATTTATTTCAATTTTCTTTTTCTAAGTTCTTGAGGTAAGAGTTTAAATAATCGATTAGTGACTTTTCCTCTTTTCTAACACAAGCGTCTTGTGCCATAAGTTTCCCTCTCAGTACTGCTTTAGCTGGATCTCACAGATTTTGACATGATGTGCTTTCATTTTCATTGAGTTCAATGTATTTCTTGATTTCTCTTCAGACTTCCTTTTGACCCATGGATTATTTAGAACTGTATTAGTTAGTTTCTAATTGCTTAGAGATTGTCCTGTTATCCTTCTCTTATTGATTTCTAATTTAATTCCAGTCACTTATCCTGAGGGTTTTTTTTTTTTTTTGTATGTTAAATTAGGATAATAACAGTACTTACAGTGTTATTGTTAGGATTAAATAAGTTAACACTTAGTGCCTGGTATATAAACACTTAATACATTTTATTATTGTTATTTTTAATCATTAAGATCTTATACACACTGTTTCAAAGAATAGAAAGAAAGGGAAAGTCCTTTAATTTATTTACTAAGGATGTTTTAATTTCAATAACAAAACTAGTCAAAAAGAGGACAAGAAATTAAAATTATAGACCCAGTCACTTAAGAATATAGATATGAAAATCTTAAGAAATTATCTTCAAATCATTTCAGTTGTGTATTAAATAATGACAATAATAACACTTTATGAGAAAAGTGGTTTTTAAAATTAAAAAAAACTGCCAATGCAATGCACATCAACACTGATTAAATCAGAAAAAGAATATCATCTTAACAGCTGTAGAAGTATTTAATGAAATTCAGCAATTGGGCCTTAAAAAAGACAAGTCAACAGCATACAAGCATAAAATAAATTCCTAAACCTGATTAAGGTCTCTATCAAAAACTCAACAACAAGTACATGTGATTCTCATTAAACATTCCCATTAAAGACAGGAAGACAAAAAACATTTCGACTCTTCAACATTACATTGGAAAGCTCAAAAAATGTAATAACTATAAAAAATAAATGAGAAGAAAAAAATTAGAAAAGAAGTAACAAAAATATTGGTATATGATGGTTTATACAAATAACCCTAAAATTTTATAGGTAGGCTCTTAAAACTTGAAAAGGTTTTAGTGTTACGATTGGATAAAATATCAATGTATAAAAGTCAGTAGCTTTGTTTTATATCAGTAGTAGTAAATTAGTAAAGAATAATTAAGAAATAAACACAATAAAAGCTTTTTTCAATTTTTGGAGCATAATATAAAAATTACTGATAAACATAAATGGAGAGAAATGTAAAGACAAAAGAAAAATGACAAGATCTCCCACTGAATATGTGTTTGCAAATGCAAAGTCCTAGATATGTGTTGATATGTAATGCTGAGAAAGACAACAAAATTAACAATCAAAGTTAAATTTACCCAGACTCCTGAATAAAAAAACTTTAAAATACTTTAAAAAATATTTTTATTAAAAAAATTACTCATCACTCATTCATAAATAATTATCGTGTTCCTATTAGGCACCATTCTAATTGCATATGTATAGTACGCTCTAATATGTTCAGTGCTGAATCAATGCAGAATATCAATCAAAGAGTTTTATAATAATCCTGGTTAATACATAACTGATGAGGCAGTTCGGCCAAATGAAAGGATATATACAACTTTGTTGAAAAAATCTGAGTCCTTTGTACTTGGGGATGCTTTTCTCTAGATAGATTTAGAACACTACCATTTTGTTTGTTCCAAAACAATTTAATAATTCAACAGATATTTAATCAATTTTCCTTTAAGAATCTTAGATATTTGGAAAAGTTGAAATAAATATACTTGTGTTGGTCATTACACTGGTATTGACCTATTTTACGAACCAGATTTATTTCCATCGATTTTACTACCAGATTATACTCTAGGTCAGGGATCATTGGTCATATAAAGGAAAAGCAAATGTGAATATTTAGAATGCAAACCTTAGCATTTCCCATTCTGGTAAGCTCAGTGGGTGATATTATTAGGCTTGAGCCAAAATTCAAGGACTTGCTTCCAAACAGCTTGACCTAAAATAAAGATAATAGAGGAGCTATTTTCTTTGGTTTCCTTTCACAATTGCTTTGGGTTTTTTGTTTATTTGGATAAAAACACTAAGGATCATGCCATCATTTGGTTAAAATACATTTCTTGCAGAATCTCTTCCTTCCCTAGATGCAGAAAACAACCCTGTTTAAGTTAGTGCAATAAATCTGAGAAATAAAGAAACTATTGTTTTGGTTGATAATAAAAGTCTGTGTGAAGCTCATATTCCAGAGGTGTATTCATTCAGGTCTACAAAGTGGACATTTTTCACAAGTACCAATTTTCTCTGCACTTCTGGATGTTTAACTAAATGAAGTTACTGTTGGCTTGTTGTTTTTAAGTAATCAAGAATATGGCTTTTTTCTTGTTAGCCTCAAAAAGATTAGTTTTAAATTGGCTTCCCATCTAATATATTTTCTGATATTTATAGCAGCCTGGTGAGATAGGTAAGGCAAGTATTATCAGTCTTATTTTATATGCAAAGAAAATAAATCTCACAGAGATGTGATTTTCAGTAGAACTGAGTCTTCTGGCTCTTCCTCTATGCTATTTTATTAAATTAACTTATTTAAACACTTATTACTCAACACATATTCACTGAGTGCCTACTTTGGCCAAACTCTTTTGCAGAAACTGTTACTTTTCAAGTCTTTGTCACTGTTCATAAGTATTAAAAATAGTTCTAGTGATAAAAACTTGTAGCCTTAATTGTTAAGAGAACATCCTTATCATAAATTTTCAGCTTTAAAATCTGGTCTATATTGCGATTATAATTTGCCTAAACATTATGCCAATTTCATTAGAATATAAATAGCAATATTTCTGATATTGAAAGCTGCGAAGTCCATATTTGACAGCAAACATTTCAATTTTTTTCCCTAATGGCAGATGAATTTTGATCTTGCAAGGTCTTAAAGTGAGACCTTTAATTGCAGCCTATGAGCTGCTTTAAATATTACTACTCCACCAGATATTAGAAGGCTACAACATTCCTCCACCAAAAACACTCTAATGTATTCCATTATGTTGTGTGTATTCTTTTGCCAGATATTTAATATCTTTTCATCTCTTTCTAAATAGACATAGAAAAAAAATCTTTTTTTTTTTTTTGCTACAAAGATATGCCATAGCATTTATTCTATAACATATAGCAGATACTCATCAATTTTTTTTTTTTTTTTGATAACTTTTAATCTCCTGTGAATGCAAGTAACATAGTAGTAGGAAGACAGTAGGGGATTTAGCAGCACAACTTCGTCACTGCTCCTTGTAGCCAAGTGCATTTCTGGCCATTGTTTATATCCCAATATAACAATTTCAACGTTCAGACACAAGAATTCTCCCCAACATATTTATCTAGTTATATCACACTATTTGTTAAAAAAACTTTTCTTTCACCATTGAATTACCATGGCACCTTTGTCAAAGATGAATTAACTTTGAATGAGTGAGTCTATTTCTGATCCTCATTCTAGTTTTTTGATCTATTTTTCTTCCCTAATGTCAAAACTAGCTTTTCTTGGTTACTGTAGCTTTATAATTTGTCTTCAAATCAGATAATGTGACTCTAGCTTTACTTTCCTTTTTCAGGATTGTCATGGATGTTCTAGCACTTTTTCATTTTCATATTAACTTTAGAATCTACTTGTTATGTTCCACAAAGAAAAAAGGCTCATTGAAATCTTATTCACATTTTGTATTAGTTTGTGGATAATTGACTTTTTAGCAATATTGGGTCTTCTAATCCATTAACATGATATGCTTGTATTTATTTAAGACCTTATTTCAGCATGTTTTGTACTTTAGTGTAAAGTTCTTGTCCATTTTTTGTTAAAATTTTTTAACTTAAGAGTATGTTATAATTTTGTATATATTGCATTTCAAATAATTTCTTAGATTTAGTTTTTCAATTGTTTGCTGCTAGTATGAAGGAATAAAATTAATTGATTTTTGCATATTGGCCTTGTATTTTACAACCTTGCTAAACTAACTTAACAGGTTTTTTTTTGCAGATTTCTTTATAATTTCTAAATAAAACAATTTTCTATAAAAAAATCATTTTAACTTTTATTCTTTTCTTTTTTTCCTTTCCTTTTATTTATTTATTTTTTAGTCTTGCCTTAAAACACTGGCTAATATTTCCAATATAATGTTTACTATTAATGATTAGAATATATCCTTTACTTTTTCCCAAACTTAGGTGAAAATAAGTCAATAAATTACAATTAAGATATAGTTATGGTTTTTCATTGTTACATCTGAAAATTACTGCCCTTTTTCAGATGGACAGAGTTATCTTCTAGTCTTAGTATTTTGGGAGTGTTCATGAATGGAGGTTTAATTTTGTCAAAAGCTTTTTCTCCATCTGTTGAGTTGATTATATTCTGTTAATATGAGAATTTTTATATTGATTAAATTTTGATTGTTAAATAAATTTTGTATTAGTAGCATTCCTGGGATTAATCCAAGATGATCACGTGTTGTATCTTTTTCTGTATTGCTAAATTTAATCTGCTAACATCTTATATATTTTTGTGACTATGTAAATGATGGATGTTGATTCTTAATTTCTTTTGGCTTAATATATATATTTTAGGTTTTAGTATCAAGGTAATGCTGGCATTATAAAACAAGGTAAAAAATGTTTACTCTTTTTCTAATTTCTGTAACAGTTTAGATATATCTTTTTCTATTCTTTTACATTTAATATGTATGTCGTTATAATAAAATAGTCTTTTATATACACCTTAGAGATGTGTTTTTCTTTTTTATCTTGTCTGTTAATTTTTGCATTTTAATTAGAGCTTATTTCGTTTACATTTAATGTTATTATTGATATGGTTGAATTAAGTATACCATCTTACCTTTCATTTTTTTAGTCATCCCAACTGGTTTTTTGAATTTCTGTTTATCCTTTTCTGCCTTTTTTTGAGGGGTGAGGTTAATTAATTATTATTATTATTTAGCAATTGGTCTAGAAATTAGAATATGCAAAATTTATTTATCATAGTTTGCTTAAAATTCATTCTATATGTATTCATGTAAAATTTCAATCATAATTCTCATCCTTAATCCTATTGTTAAACATTTTACATCCATATGCATAATCAATTTTACAATTCGGTGTTATTTTTGCTTGGAATAATCAATTTGTCTTTTAAAGAAATTATGAGAGGGCAATACGAAAGATAATCATTTATATTTACTTACCATTATGTATATTTGCCATTTCTGTTGCTCTTCATTCATTCCAGTGTATTCAAATTTCCTTCTAATATTATTTGAATTTAGAGTAAAAAACTTTGTTTAGAATCTTTTTAGATAAGCAGTTTTGTTTTTTTGATAAAATTTTCAGGTTTTATTTATACATGTTTTCATTTTGCCCTCATTTTTTTCCTCCCCTCTTAAATGTCCCTCACCCACTACCCCACTTCCATCCCTGACCTACAGATATTGCCATCTCCCATTTTTAAGAACTGGATCTCTGAAGACGGGGCATCTCTCCCCATGCACTCGTGGGGACTGGTGCACCCGGGGCCTGGCTTATCCGGGGTATGGTCCACGGCTCCACCTGGGCCACAAACCCAGGACCTTCTGCATGTAAAGCAGACGTGCTAACCACTACACTGTGGAACCACCCTCTTGCCCTCATTTTTTAATGTGATTTTTACTGGATATAGATATTTAAGTTGACAATATATATATTTTTTCCTTTTTAGCACTTGGCTTCCATTGTTTTTGATGATAAGTTATAGTTCTGGCCACCAGTATAGATCCGTTTTCTCTAATACACTGAACCGAAATTTCTAAATGCTACAGCAGCTTAGAACTTCACCCTTTACATCCTCAGCATAGCAATATCATTGTTCAGTTTGGTTCTACCTCTCTGCACCACCCCAGGAAAGCCAAAGTGAACATAGGACTCATCTTTATTTTGAATTTCCTGTTGTTCAATGCCTGAAAATTGTTGACTTATATATTTTGTCCAGTTTTCAGTTGTTTTTGTTGGGAGTATGAGTCAAGATCTTTTACTCTAACATTGCTAGAAGTGATGTAGCTTTGATTGTCTTTAAAAGTAGGCCAAATGAAACACACTTGGTTATATTTTATATTTCATATTTCATATTTTTTGCTGCCATTCATTCTTTTACTGTCTTCTAATGGAGAAATGAATTTGAATATTTATCACCCAACTTTATATTATTTTAAGACCAATGACAAAACAGTGTTTCTAAGTATCCCCACTCATTAGTTGTTATGATATAGCTAAAAAATATAAAAAGATCAATATTTCAGGAAGGAAAAGGCAAAAAGCAAATTAGAAACAAAGACAAAAACAGCCTTTTAAGATTAAAAAGACAGAGAGAGACAGACAGAGACAGACAGAGACAGAGACAGAGAGATCGCTAAAAATGTATATATTAAAAGAGCGCTAAGAAATTTTGTAATTAGAATATAAACTCCAGGAAACAATTTAATCTTAAAACAATAAGTTCTCATTATTGAGAAATAGTCAATTTTCACTTAGTATTTTAGTGAATTTAAGGCCTGAGGGTAATCATTATTTCCTTTACTAGTACAGTTGCTACTTTGTGAAGTACACTTTAAAAGAAAGAGTCAGGAAATTATGTGTTGCTGCCCATGCTGATTCGAAATGTATCAGATATTTCCGGAGTCTAAATCTAAGTCAAATTTTATTTTTAGAGACTCTAGCTTTACTTTCCTTTTTCAGGATTGTCATGGATGTTCTAGCACTTTTTCATTTTCATATTAACTTTAGAATCTACTTGTTATGTTCCACAAAGAAAAAAGGGTCATTGAAATCTTATTCACATTTTGTATTAGTTTGTGGATAATTGACTTTTTAGCAATATTGGGTCTTCTAATCCATTAACATGATATGCTTGTATTTATTTAAGACCTTATTTCAGCATGTTTTGTACTTTAGTGTAAAGTTCTTGTCCATTTTTTGTTAAAATTTTTTAACTTAAGAGTATGTTATAATTTTGTATATATTGCATTTCAAATAATTTCTTAGATTTAGTTTTTCAATTGTTTGCTGCTAGTATGAAGGAATAAAATTAATTGATTTTTGCATATTGGCCTTGTATTTTACAACCTTGCTAAACTAACTTAACAGTTTTTTTTTCCAGATTTCTTTATAATTTCTAAATAAAACAATTTTCTATAAAAAAATCATTTTAACTTTTATTCTTTTCTTTTTTTCCTTTCCTTTTATTTATTTATTTTTTAGTCTTGCCTTAAAACACTGGCTAATATTTCCAATATAATGTTTACTATTAATGATTAGAATATATCCTTTACTTTTTCCCAAACTTAGGTGAAAATAAGTCAATAAATTACAATTAAGATATAGTTATGGTTTTTCATTGTTACATCTGAAAATTACTGCCCTTTTTCAGATGGAGAGAGTTATCTTCTAGTCTTAGTATTTTGGGAGTGTTCATGAATGGAGGTTTAATTTTGTCAAAAGCTTTTTCTCCATCTGTTGAGTTGATTATATTCTGTTAATATGAGAATTTTTATATTGATTAAATTTTGATTGTTAAATAAATTTTGTATTACTAGCATTCCTGGGATTAATCCAAGATGATCACATGTTGTATCTTTTTCTGTATTGCTAAATTTAATCTGCTAACATCTTATATATTTTTGTGACTATGTAAATGATGGATGTTGATTCTTAATTTCTTTTGGCTTAATATATATATTTTAGGTTTTAGTATCAAGGTAATGCTGGCATTATAAAACAAGGTAAAAAATGTTTACTCTTTTTCTAATTTCTGTAACAGTTTAGATATATCTTTTTCTATTCTTTTACATTTAATATGTATGTCGTTATAATAAAATAGTCTTTTATATACACCTTAGAGATGTGTTTTTCTTTTTTATCTTGTCTGTTAATTTTTGCATTTTAATTAGAGCTTATTTCGTTTACATTTAATGTTATTATTGATATGGTTGAATTAAGTATACCATCTTACCTTTCATTTTTTTAGTCATCCCAACTGGTTTTTTGAATTTCTGTTTATCCTTTTCTGCCTTTTTTTGAGGGGTGAGGTTAATTAATTATTATTATTATTTAGCAATTGGTCTAGAAATTAGAATATGCAAAATTTATTTATCATAGTTTGCTTAAAATTCATTCTATATGTATTCATGTAAAATTTCAATCATAATTCTCATCCTTAATCCTATTGTTAAACATTTTACATCCATATGCATAATCAATTTTACAATTCGGTGTTATTTTTGCTTGGAATAATCAATTTGTCTTTTAAAGAAATTATGAGAGGGCAATACGAAAGATAATCATTTATATTTACTTACCATTATGTATATTTGCCATTTCTGTTGCTCTTCATTCATTCCAGTGTATTCAAATTTCCTTCTAATATTATTTGAATTTAGAGTAAAAAACTTTGTTTAGAATCTTTTTAGATAAGCAGTTTTGTTTTTTTGATAAAATTTTCAGGTTTTATTTATACATGTTTTCATTTTGCCCTCATTTTTTTCCTCCCCTCTTAAATGTCCCTCACCCACTACCCCACTTCCATCCCTGACCTACAGATATTGCCATCTCCCATTTTTAAGAACTGGATCTCTGAAGACGGGGCATCTCTCCCCATGCACTCGTGGGGACTGGTGCACCCGGGGCCTGGCTTATCCGGGGTATGGTCCACGGCTCCACCTGGGCCACAAACCCAGGACCTTCTGCATGTAAAGCAGACGTGCTAACCACTACACTGTGGAACCACCCTCTTGCCCTCATTTTTTAATGTGATTTTTACTGGATATAGATATTTAAGTTGACAATATATATATTTTTTCCTTTTTAGCACTTGGCTTCCATTGTTTTTGATGATAAGTTATAGTTCTGGCCACCAGTACAGATCTGTTTTCTCTAATACACTGAACCGAAATTTCTAAATGCTACAGCAGCTTAGAACTTCACCCTTTACATCCTCAGCATAGCAATATCATTGTTCAGTTTGGTTCTACCTCTCTGCACCACCCCAGGAAAGCCAAAGTGAACATAGGACTCATCTTTATTTTGAATTTCCTGTTGTTCAATGCCTGAAAATTGTTGACTTATATATTTTGTCCAGTTTTCAGTTGTTTTTGTTGGGAGTATGAGTCAAGATCTTTTACTCTAACATTGCTAGAAGTGATGTAGCTTTGATTGTCTTTAAAAGTAGGCCAAATGAAACACACTTGGTTATATTTTATATTTCATATTTCATATTTTTTGCTGCCATTCATTCTTTTACTGTCTTCTAATGGAGAAATGAATTTGAATATTTATCACCCAACTTTATATTATTTTAAGACCAATGACAAAACAGTGTTTCTAAGTATCCCCACTCATTAGTTGTTATGATATAGCTAAAAAATATAAAAAGATCAATATTTCAGGAAGGAAAAGGCAAAAAGCAAATTAGAAACAAAGACAAAAACAGCCTTTTAAGATTAAAAAGACAGAGAGAGACAGACAGAGACAGAGAGAGACAGAGACAGAGAGATCGCTAAAAATGTATATATTAAAAGAGCGCTAAGAAATTTTGTAATTAGAATATAAACTCCAGGAAACAATTTAATCTTAAAACAATAAGTTCTCATTATTGAGAAATAGTCAATTTTCACTTAGTATTTTAGTGAATTTAAGGCCTGAGGGTAATCATTATTTCCTTTACTAGTACAGTTGCTACTTTGTGAAGTACACTTTAAAAGAAAGAGTCAGGAAATTATGTGTTGCTGCCCATGCTGATTTGAAATGTATCAGATATTTCCGGAGTCTAAATCTAAGTCAAATTTTATTTTTAGAGCATGTCACAAAGACCAAGATAATCTGTTAATATTAAACATAATCACTTTTTAAAATATTTTATTTTTTCAAGTATATACAGTACATTGGTTAGACGTCTACATAGTTCATAAAACGATCCCCCCAATTGCACCCTCCCTCTCCTGACCCTCCACCTAGCCAATATAATAATGTTAACTGCATTCCCTATGCTGTGCTCCCTGTTCCCGTGATCATTCATCAACTACTAATTTGTACTTCTTTAGCCCTTCACCCCATTCTCCCAGCCCCCCAAAATCCTCTCCCCTCTGTCTGTCACCAAATTGTTCACTATATTTGTGAGTCTGTTTTAGATTAGTTTGTTCCTTTTATTCCTTAGATTCTGCGTATAAGTGAAACATACAGTGTTTATCTTTCTCTGTCTGACTTAAATATCTTCTAGGTCCATCAAAGCAATATCTTTTTCCATCCCCTTTCTTTTCATGTGTAGGGGTCTTGTTTTCTTATCCTTTCAGCGACTCTATCTTTTGGTTGGAACAGTTAATTCTTTTCCATTTAAGGTATTTATTGGTAGGAATGTAGTTTTTATCATTCTTTATTCCTATTTTTGATACATGGTTTTTCTTCTTAAAGAAGTCCCTCTAACATTTCCTGTACTACTGGCTTGATGGCGATAAATTCCTTTAGCTTATTTTTGTCTCGGAAGCTCTTTATCTGTCCTTCAACTCTAAATGATAGTTTTGCTGGATAAATTATTCTTGGTTGTATATCCTGGGTCTTTATCCTGTCAAATATTTTTTTGCCAAGCCCTTCTGTCCTACATAGTTTCTTTTGAGAAATCAGCTGCAAGTCATGGGTTTTCCCTTATATGTAATTATTTGTTTTTTTCTTGCTGCTTTTAAAATTCTTTCTTTGTATTTAATCTTTGGCATTTTAATTATGATATGTCTTGGTGTGGACCTCTTTGGATCCCTGATTTTTTGGAATCCTCTGAACTTCTTGAGGTTTTATGTCCATTTCCTTCACCAGGTTAGGGAAGTTTTTCATCATTATTTCTTCAAATGGCTGTTCAACATCTTGATTTTCTTCAGTTACACTGACCAGACAAATATCTGGAGCCTTAATAGTGTCCCATATCCTCCTTAAATATTTTTATAGTCTTGGCATCTTTTTTCTTGCCATTCTATTTGAGTGTCCTGATTGGCTTTTCCGTCCTCTAGATGGGGCGTTTGATCCTCTTCTTTTGTTGATTTCATTTAATTTACTTCTCACTTCAGATAATGTGTTCTTCATTTCAGACTGGTTCCCTTTTATAATTTCCATTTCCAATTTTGTGTTTTTTTATCTCTTTGTTGAAGTTCTCTACACTTTCCCAAAAGTTCATTGAACATCTTTATAACTAGTGTTTTGAACTCTGCATCTGTTACATTACTTGGCTCCATTATATCTGGATCTCTGTTCTCTTCTCTCATATGGTTTCTGCTTCTTTGTCTTCCCATTTTGGCTGCCTTTCCATGTCTATTTCAATGTACCAAGCAAAGTTCTTAAGTTTTTTGGTCTTATTAGTGTGAATTTGTGAAGTAGGTATCCAGGGGCACAGTTCTGAGAGGGGTTCAGCCGCAGGCCAAACTTAGCCCAAGCCTCTACTCCTCTGGGTGCTTATAGTTGCCTCAAAAGGCCACACCAGAAACTGAGGCTGCCTCCAGTGTGAGTCTCAGTAAGGAGCACCTGACTCGCTGAGGATACACCTGGATGTGGCTTGGGTGAGGCCGTGAGTTAGGGGAGGCAGGGTTTCAGGGAATCCTCTGGGCAGAGCGACCTCTGTTATCCAGTTTGATGATGTCATGGCTATGGCAGCGCTGTGTCTGGCACACTGGTAGGGGTGAGGGCTCAACATGGAACAATGGATACCACCGGCACTTCTGTATCCCGCGTGTCTCGTTTCAGCCCTCACTCCGACAATGTCTCCCTGTAAGTCCCTGGTGCCCTCTACACGCAGCTGAATCAGCTCTGGTGCTCAGAGCAAGCAGGTCCATCATTGTGAAAATCCGCTCGTATATGCGGTCCCTTTAAGAGGCTTCTGCCACTGCTACAGCCTCTGTCTCAGCCACTCCGGATTGGGCAGCCCTGTGTCCTCGCCCCGTCCTACCTTCTGCCATTGCAGGGTGTTTTCTTGGACTTCTCCCTAGTTGTATGGCTTGTTCATCTAGATCCCAGGTGATCTTTCCTTGCTGCTGCTCCTTGTTTCCATCACAACTTTGATTTGATAGCCAGAGGGATGAACAGAGCCTCTATCATCTACGCCATTTTTTTTTCTCTCTCTCTCTCCAGATTTGCATTTTAGAATATCAGGCTGCACCGGCAGTCAAGAGACAGTTTGGGAAAGTGCTGTTATGTCCAAGGGGGAGGTGACAGATACCAAGCAAGGGTGGGGGTTGTGGGGATGCAGAGAATCCTAGAGAGAGTTGGGAAATAGAAATGACAGGACTTGGTGACTGATTTGGGTTTCAAACATAATCACTTTTAAAACTCACTTTTTCCTTCTACAATTAGCTCTTTCTAATAATTCTGTATTATTCATCTCATTTTTCCATTCTTATTTTTTCCTTCTTTTATTATTGAGTTAGCATATACTTTAGACATAAATTAGGTTGCAAACTTAAATAATAGAGTTATTATACTAGATAGAAGACTAGATTGGATGACTTTTAAGATTCTTTGATGAGAGATCATTTGAAATTGAAGTTTTTTTTGAAGTAAACTAATAAATATGTCAGCAGTATATATTCACACATATTGGAAATAAAGCATTTGACTTTGTAGTATAAATGATAGCTAATTAACTAGATAGATATAAAATTAAAACTGTTATTAATGTCCAACAACACTTTTCTTCTCAGAACGTTTATTTACCATTACATAAAAAAGACGCATAAAGATCCAGGAACATTCTTTCAACTGTCACCATTGATGGCTGTCTGTTTCACTGGTTTATTATTACCTTCTGTTATGGCATAAAAATCATATTGCTTCCTAATAATAGTTGAGTTTAATTCTTAATTTAGGAATAAAACATTAAGAAGTTGGCCCTAGAATAAGAGTATCAGCTTTTTAGAGGATAAACTTCATCCTAGGAAAGATTACAGTTCTAAAATGCATGATTGGAGCTATAATTCAAGGGATTTTTTTCTGGGAGCTAAAGAACACTATACAGAAAATATTTATATTAATTATTTTTCTCTTTTTTTGATTATTTTCTAATTAGTTTGATTTTATCCTCCCAGTGAACTTGATTTTTCTCCTAACAGGTGAAAAAATATCTTAATGAGTATACCTATTATCTATATAAATATATATTTTATTATTTAAAAGCTTGTTTCCAACAGGCAGAAATCAAGCCATTAAACATTATATGCAAAAATTAATACATTATGGACTTAATTTAATATTGACATTATTAAATGATATCTTTTTTGTTGGTGCAGACTAGAATTCCAGCCTAAGAATTAGTCTTGCAATGATAATGGATTATGAGACAAGAAAAGTGTTTGATGTCCTGGAACATATGAAAAAGTCCAGGGATGTTAACATCAGAAATATAACACCAAAAAGGATGGAACATATCTGTGTACTTGCACACTGAAGGAGAAAAGTATTTTTTCTTATTAATTGTTCGAACTTTTATATAGTAAGGATCTATTTTATGTATCTTAGTTGTTGGCAATAGCTCCTAAGTAATGAAACACAAGCACTGAGATATATAACAGTATAGTGATTAAATACTGTGATGTTTTAAACGTTTATAACTGTAAGGTAACTGCACGCTTTACTTATATGTTTAAATCTTATAGAGTAATAATGGTTAATTGAAAGAGAACTAGAGAAATAAATAAAACCATTTACTGCCTTTATAAAGGAGGAAAATGAAATACATATGAGGCTGAAAGAAAAAGTATAGTCTCAGTAACAAGAAGATCCAGTAATTTATTTTCTTGATTTCAGGGTCTAATAACTTACATATTCCAAAATCTGGCCTCTACTGATTTTTTTTTCCATTATATTTTTCTTTAAACTATATACAATAATCTATTTCCAAAGTGGTAACTTGTTTTAGTTTTTTTTTTTATTAACACCTGATATGTTTACCATGTTACCTTTCCTTTCTTTGTAATTTCAATGATCTTTCCTAATAAACAGTGACTCTTTAAAAAAAATTGACTGTTTTCAAAAGACTAAGCTTTAATTATTCCTCCTTTGTAACATTCTATCTACGCGATTTACATTCTCTTTTTAAATAATGAATTAAGTGGAATATTAGATTGAGCTATATAAAAGAACCATTTTTGTAGGTCAAAAAAACATATCGTCAACTTCGAATATGTTTTAATTTAATACATTTTGTTGTTATTTCACAGCAATACTATGTGGTAGTAATATCCTTCTCCAACTTAAAAAAATCTTAATTCTCTTACTAGTTGGCCATATGTTTAATGGTGTCTTCATAGTGAGTGATAAATAAATCATGTACATTTTCAAGTAACATGACTCTTTCCAGGGTCCAGAATGTCATAGGAAATACCTGCTCTAATTTCCTACATGATATTGCATTGGTAGCTTCGAAATTTAGGTACTGAATGCTAGTTTAGTATCTCTCTGAAAAAGAGTTCAACTAATACCCTCATTCTGAACAGGATTGGAATATTAGAAAAGGACCTTAATTGTCATTTACTCAACCTTTTGTAAATAGGGCACAATTCCAAAAGTTGAGAAGTGGTTACTGAAAAATTGAGGCTATTGAGTTAGTTGGTGGCATAGATGAAGCTGAATCCAATCTCCTACCTATTGATCTATAGGTCTCTTCATTACCCCCAACTCTTCATCTGTTTGTTAAATCTGTCAATTGGATATGTCTGTGTTATAGCTTGTATCCATCTACATATAGTCTCAATCAAGACTATTTTCATAGTGTTGCAGTTAGCACGTCTGCTTTACATGCAGAAGTTCCTGGGTTCACACCCCAGTGGATCCACGGTCCATGGTCTATAGCCATACCACCCTGAACAAGCTCAATGTCTGATCTCTGATCTCGAAAGCTAAGCAGGGTTGGGCCTGGTTAATACTTGAATGGGAGACTACCTAGGAAGACCAGGTGCTGTAGGCATAAATAATAATAATAATAAAAGACCATTTTCCTCCAAGAAACATTAGGAGCTCTTGGTAGCTTACAGGTATTATATCCTCCTCAAAACTCAGAAAATAATTGTGTGGATGTGTGGTTATTGGTCAATTATTCATTTAGTACACTTGAATCACTATTTTTTCTTAACATTGTATATATGTTTTGTTATCTCCATAAATAGTGAAAATGTGAGCTCTTTGACCATGGTCTGTGTCTTATATTTTCAATTAGTAAGCCAGATGATTTTTGTATGGTAGGTAGGTGATGAGTGTGTGTTGACTGATAAGCCACCATTCAATCTAACCAAATTAAATTTTCATACTTGTCTCACTCTTTTCATTCTATTATTGAATTATAAGAAAATTAATAAAAGCAATTTCTACTTGTTCAGTTTTTCTAGTTGGGTTTTGGGATTGAAGGTGTGTAAATATTTCCTCATGGCGTAGAAGAGAAGCAGCCTGAAGCCAAGAGCTAGGGAGCAGGGCCTCATCAAAGAGTTCTTCACTCTGAGAGGGAGCAGTGGGTCAGTAGTAGAGATGCAAAATACATCTTTTCTGAATCAATTTATTGATTGCGGGTAGGTCATGGGAGTGTTAAGGAGTTCAGAATGAGGAAGTATTCATGATAACCTCAAAGATCCTAAGTATTCATGGGGACATGCTCAGACAAGAAACGGAAACCCCATTTCATTATATTGATAGCAGATAAAGTTAATATTCATTTATTCAACAAATGCTTTTTGAGCTTACATTATGTTCTAATTTCCTGTTCTAAATTCCCCTAGTTTCTTTCCTCTTATTTTCAGAGATATATTTTTGGTTGACTCTATAAAATTTGTTTTGTTAAAAAGAGGAAAAGAAAAGTTTTTTGGGTTATTTATGCCCTCTTGCTTTTTAATAGATTCTTTTTCTTTAAACACTGAAATCTTTAAATGTATATTTTAAACTTCGAACATCACTCCATAATCATGTACCCATATAATTTATTTTTGTTTGATTCTCTTGGTAAATTTTTTAAACTATGATCTCTGAGGCTGCATCAGTTTCCATTCTTTTAAATGTATATTCTCTTTAAGCAATAAAAAAGCCAAGTCAATTAATTTTTTAATTGCTTTGTTGATTCAGAAATTGCTATAGCTAATTTAATCTGTTGTTTGGATTATTAAATTCTCTTGACAGCCAAATCAGCCATGCATATACAAATTCTAGAAATTAGAGCTACTGTAGAGAGTGGCAATGGTCTAGTCAAAACGCATATTTTGCAGTTGAGAAAACTGAAGCGTAATAGGTGAAGTGACTTGTTCAAAGTCTCGCTCCTAATTTGTGTCTCTTTTCATGGGTTGCCAATAGAAAGGCTGCACTAATAAGGTTCATTTATTTGATTCTCAATGAAATTACTTATGGTGCCATTAATAAGCTTTGAAGAAAGGGAACCAAGAAATATTCAGAGGAGAGGAATCATCACAGGACTTTCTTGCTTGTTTATTCCTGTTTCTTTATTTCTTTGAATGTTGAATTATGACATTTCCATTGCTTCTGACCCTTTCTATTTTCCTGTAAATAGCATTGGTCCACAATTGCCTTTCAAACACTGAGTACCACTCCCTTTCACCCACCCACATCTATTTTTTTCTTCTCTTTTCAAGTTAACAGTGTCTGTCAATATTTTTAGAGGATAAATCATGTGTGAAGCAAGACAAGTTTTAAAGTTCCTGGCACACTAGATGATCAGTCCAAATATTTGTACAATACATGCTGTGCTTCACGGATGACTGCTGATAATTATATTGAGGCCAATAAGCAAGGTTTCCCTCCAAGGCACGGATTGGGATTTAAAAATATTTGATAGAGACAATCAAATTGGAAAGGATGATGGAATTTGTTGCAATTAAGCTGAGCAGAGCAGTTGAAATAAGATCCAGATAACACTCTTATTATTGTCCTTTACTATCTGAAAGATCGAGATTTATTTTACACAAGTGATTCAAACCTTTTATTAGAAAAAACTTCCTACAGATTATAGAGATTAAAGAAATTATGATCCTTTCTTACAGTGAAAATTTTAAAAGCTTTAAACACTGTAAAGTTAAAGATTGTGATATATATGATTTATGGCTAGATATGAAGGGAAAAGAGAGAACAGATGCCAGCCAAATCTGCCTCCACAGCTTTTCTTTTTCCAAGTGTTTGATAAAATGTTTGGCAGTTACTTTTTCCTGAATCACTGTGATAAAAGCATTGCCTAGCAAATGTATCCCAAATGAATAACATCAAATTGTTTGTGAGATGGTTACCTATCTCTTTTCCAATAATATAATAAATAATGTCTTATTTTTGGCAATATCTTATTCTTTCATAAGCTTTATTTAACTGTGTCCTGTCGCCTTATTGAGGTGATCACTGAGTGCGCAAATGGAACAGGTGCTTGCTTAAAGGATTACGAGCTTATCATCGCACAGCTTTCACACTTTGTATGTCAGACTGATGCTATAGTTCTTGATAGGGACTGGAGTTCTCTGTTTTAGTGAAAGAGAAAAAAAAACAGTAGAATTTAGACTAGAAAAAAGTTGATTTATTTAAAAAAGTTTTACTAATAAGAAGCTAAAGGACACTCTTTTTTGCCCTAAAATTTATATCTATTGTTGGACTTTTTGAGGCTTCCCTGATTTCTACATTCTGAATTTAAGAGACTACGTTGAATTAAAAATGTTTTAACTATCTTTCTACTTTAATATTAATAACCAGCATGTGTTATGTGCCAATTATGTACTAAGCACCATGCCACACGTCATCTCAGTTACTATTCATTACAGCCTTCTGAAGTAAGTACTTTATTATCCTTATTTGATAGATTTGAAAATTAGGCTCAGGTCTAATAGCTTGCTCAAAATCACACAGCTAGTCAATCATGGACCCAAAATTTGAACCACAGTAGTTTGACTCCAGATGTTACATTATACTTAAAGAGCACTCAGTTAGGTAGGTGTTAGATACATTAAATAATAATACATGTGCATAATAAATATATTTCTTTGACCTGACAGAGCTTAAAATTTGAGGGTTGGATATTGCCATAAATTTATAGTCATAAAAATATAACCAGAAATATTAAAAGATGTTCAGCATAGTGCATGAGTCATAATAAATGTTCAATATATTATCTCTACAGTGACAAAAGTGGTGTTTTACCAGCAAGAGCTGTTGTTAATAAGCAATGTACTCAAACATCTATTCATCTTAAAAACGATATGTATGTATCTATTTATATCTCTTCTCTCTCTCTTTCTATTATAGTACAATAAGTATTAGGAACTAAAAAATAACACTTTGTGAAGAAAAATAAAAATTTTAAATTTATATTTCAAAAACTCTGTTCTGTGTAGACATTCCATACCACTTTTTCTAAAATATTGTTTTTTATTCTATGTTCCCATCCCAAATGCTTCATCTTTGTTTATAACATAAAGTGCAAATACCTTAACCTGATATTGATAGTAAAATATATTTTAAGCCTACGTGTACAATTTTACCTTTTGCCATTGTCATTAAAAAAAACTTCTATGCGTGCCATATTCTCTTTCTCTCAAATTGCTTTTTCTTTCCATTACTTCTAAATATTTACTCTTTCTGTTCTCTGCTTATTATAGCTCATGGTGACCTCTCTCCCTCTTCTTGGAACTCATGGTGCTTATTTTCTATACTTCTTATTTATTCACTAATCAAATATTTCCAAGATAAAGGATGTCTTGTGATTAAAGCAGCATTGCTTTGAAACATAAGAGACCATACTTGCACAGCTTAATTCAAATGTGCTAATGAGGAACTGTGTGACCTTGGCAGGTCAGTCAAACTTCTCTTGGTCTTAAATTTATCAAGTCTAGGTAAGCATTGTAGCATATCTTTATAAAAACCTCTTCCAATCTAAAAATCTGTGTTCTTCAAAATCATGAAATGCTTAGATTCACTGCTCTTTAAAGAAATACAAGTTAATATAACAGTGATTATAACTTTGTACCCATTGGACTGGCAAAAATTGAAGAGTTGTAACATATACTACTGTTTGAGCCATAAGGAAAAATCATTCTAATCACTCTCATTCATTACTAGTGGAAATGTAAAGTGTTTATATATACAAATTTATTTATATATATTTCAATCAAAAAAATTTTATTCCTAGAATATCTTAGATATGAAAAGCATCAATATTTTAAAAATTTATATAGATTCATGTTAGTTGGTGCATGTTTAATATCAAGAATGCTGTCAAAGAAGAATGAGCAAATAAAAACCGATAGGGGATAAGAGTTTTCCCATCACTATGTCAAATAGATTTATGATTTATTCAAACCATTATTAATAAATGTGTTACAGTTACATGAGGTGACTTGTGAGAATTTTCATGAAGTTTAGTTGCGTGAGAAAAACAGGAAAACATTGAAAAAGGGATCAATAGGATACAATCAAACAATATTTCTCACCCTCAACATCTCTTACACAACTATTTAGTAGAGCTCTAGAATTTCTGCTATTGGATAAAATATAGGGCAAACTTATAGTTTATTGATCACTATTAGATAATAAAACATCTTTTAATCATTTTGACTTAAAATGTTCAGTAATTAATACATCCAGTCGGTGTAATAATTAAAGACTTCATTCAGCTCTGGTTTGATGTTAAAGGGGAGGTTGTCCACCTGCCTGTGTTTCTCTTACTCCCACAATTGGCTAATCATGGTTTCTGACTCCTCCAGCTTCAAAGGAGTGGTGGTGGAGGAAGAGAGAAGGAAAAATACATAAAGGATCAGGAAGAATTTTATGCGACCAAATTACCCTGAGTTGGCACTCTTTGCACTTGGCATATGTTTAAAGCTGACTCTTTCTAATGGATAGTTCGTGGGTTCT
>NW_011888824.1:8390138-8399650 GCF_000151845.1 Pteropus vampyrus | reverse complement strand
TGAGAAAAACAGGAAAACATTGAAAAAGGGATCAATAGGATACAATCAAACAATATTTCTCACCCTCAACATCTCTTACACAACTATTTAGTAGAGCTCTAGAATTTCTGCTATTGGATAAAATATAGGGCAAACTTATAGTTTATTGATCACTATTAGATAATAAAACATCTTTTAATCATTTTGACTTAAAATGTTCAGTAATTAATACATCCAGTCAGTGTAATAATTAAAGACTTCATTCAGCTCTGGTTTGATGTTAAAGGGGAGGTTGTCCACCTGCCTGTGTTTCTCTTCCTCCCACAATTGGCTAATCATGGTTTCTGACTCCTCCAGCATCAAAGGAGTGGTGGTGGAGGAAGAGAGAAGGGAAAATACATAAAGGATCAGGAAGAATTTTATGCGACCAAATTACCCTGAGTTGGCACTCTTTGCACTTGGCATATGTTTAAAGCTGACTCTTTCTAATGGATAGTTCGTGGGTTCTTTGGAGAACTTCTCATTACTGGACATGTCTCCCTGCAAGTCACTTGACTTGGGCTGATGTAACTCTTTTCTCTGGTAGTTTCTGACTTATTAGTTCCCTGGGCAACTGTTGGTGCACTGCAGCTTTCTTCTGCTAAGTCCTCTTCACCACTCCATCCTAGGCAGGGTTTATAACGACTCCATTCTGTGGCCTACATACTATCCACAGGAAAGATACACTTTTGGCCTTTTTATTATTATTATTATTATTTTCATAGAGCACAGTTAATTCACGATAATGGCCCTCCATTCTGCCGACTGACTCCCTGTTAACAATTCTCTCACCTTTAGCTCTGTTAGCACTGAGATCATGATATCAGGCTCCCTAAATGGCTTTTATTTTTAAATTTCTCTCACTAAGTAAACCTTTCTTCCCCCTGAGAGCAGAAATTGGAACTCTCAGCAAATTGATAGCTCTCCAGCGAAGACCTCTCTTCAATCTCTAACTCTGATCCCTTCAACCACAACCATTTTAGAACCTGAAGGAAGATTTGAGAAATAGTCTGAAATTTTGTTTTCAGTCCTCTGCTTTGTTAATCCTATCTAAATAATCAAGGGGTCAGGCCTCAAACAGAGACTGTTATCCTTTAATATGTTCGATACAATCCTGCTTTATGTATATATTAGTTATCTATATTGCATAACAATAGTACCACAAATTTAGTGGCTTGAAACATCACACATTTATTATCTCGCAGTTTCTGAATTAGAAGACTGGCCATAGCTTAACTAAATCCTCTCCTCAGGGTTTCATAAGGCTACAATTAAGGTGTCACTGGGGCTGGGTTCTCATCTGAGGCTTGACGAGGGAAAGATCCACTTCCTAGCTCACATGGTTGCAGGCGGCATTCGATTTCTCATAAGTTGGTGGACTGAGGGCCCAAGTTTCTTGCTGGTTGTTAGCTGGGGGCTGCCCTCAGCTCCTTGTCCTGTGTTTTTTTCCAACATGGCCACTTGCTTCCTCAAAACCTGCAAGGGAAAGACAGTCTTTCATCAAGACAGGCATTACAATTTTATGTAACATAATCACATACATGTAATCATGTACATCAATCACCTTTGCTATACTCAATTTATTAGAAACAAGCCATAGATCCCAACTCTATGTAAAATAAGGGAATTATATAAGGGTGAGACCAGAAGATGGGGTGATGGAGACCAACCACATTACAGTTTATCTATCATAATATGATCAGCAATGAAAAAAATCAGATATATATGTGTGTCTGCTTATGACTGTAGCTATGTATCTATATAAAATTACATGACAGTGGAGATAATATGAACAAAGACATTAGATTTTGATGTGGGTCATGGAGTTTGTTAGTATAATAAGGAAGAGGAGAAGGCAAAAGGCAAAAATAGAAAAAGAAGAAACTGTATTCATTTTAAAATAAGCATTCATATGATCATATTTATTTATTTATGTAAAATACGTATATGTTAACTATATATTTGAATTATGTACAAAGAAATTAAATAAAAACTGTTACAAAGAAGAAAAAAAGTAAAATTAATGCTCTTTCTTTTCTTATGAAATGCTTCATATAAATTTGATTGATAGAGCTGAAATGTTATTTTTCTTTTGGAAAAAAATATAAAAACGACAGCAGCAGAAGTAAAACCTTAGGCAAGTGAATAGAATTTTCAAACATGTCATTAAAGTCTTTAGGATGTTAAATTATTTTTGTGCATAGATGTAACAATTAACTTGCCTTTTTAAATGCACATGCACACACACAAACACACATACATACTGTATATCAGGGCCCAGTTTTCCTTTAAATTTAGTTTGCAGCACAGGAAAATGGAATTTGGTTAAGTGATTGTCAAGCAGTTAAAAACTCCAAATAGTTTTGCTTTGAATCCTCCAAGGAGAAAACAACAAATGGAAATAATCAACAGATTCCAAGTAATTCAGAATGATCAATAAAATCTTAATATTCAGAAGTTGGGTAATACAAAAAAGGATGATAATAATATCATGGTTAATGTACCTAGATACACTGACAACCTAACTTCTTTAATGAAATGAAATATAAATATTGTTCCAAAAAACTATGGATGCAAAAGGGGTCACATAATACACCTGATAGGCTTGGCGATGCGAGGGCAGCATGGCAGTACCTACACACTCAGAGATTGAAAGTAACCACACAAGATGATTTGAACATAAAAACTTCTAACTCAATGTGGGTCATGGCAGGTAATCACATCCTAGGCCTATAGCTTCCTTGATAAAAGTCAATCATTACCTTAAGTGAGCCTGTCTATTGTCTTTTTGCATCTAAGGTAATATACCTTTGAAATGTCAGAGTAATCTCTTTTTCCAGACCACTCAGGGCACAGCTTCAGAACGCGAGATCATAAAACTATCATTGTTCTTTTGTTTTCCAAATGAAAACCGTCTCTATATGCTGTAAGTATTAATTATTAACTATCCTGTACTCACCAATGTGAAAGAAGTATGCGTTTCTCTCTTTTATTTTTTTATCCAATCCCAGAGATTTCTCCACTTTGGTTCTTCCACCTCCTTACTCTACCACCAGTGGATTTCATGTAACCCTCCTTACGTCTCCTCTGGTTCTAATGTATAAAATAAGCTGCAAAATTGCCATCTGTTGGAGCATTATCTCAATCCATTGAGATTTTGCTTCCTGAGAATTGTCATCAGTTTGGCTAAAACAAACTCATACAAATTCTTTCCAAACAAGTTTGGATGTTTCTTACATCGATAGAACTCAATTAGAAAGTGGTAGAAAATTTGGTAGAAATAAATTACGAGAAAAAGGCAAAAGAGATTACAACCATATAGGTATATATTGAATCAATGGACCTAGAGCAAAATTCAGTTTTTGTTAGTTTCTCATGGGGTCTTCCTACTTTAGCCTAATTTTATAGGCTGTCTTTCTATGTTTTCCTCCTCCTGCTGCATTAGCTTTGATTCCTTTCTTTATTTCTTCCTCTTTCTTAATCCATTCTAGATTTCTTCTTATCTTCATCCTTTTTCAATCCAAGTATTCTGCTCTTTGATACAATTGACCACTTTTCAGTTCTCCCCCTCTATGAGGGCACATCTTCATTATCGCACGTACATTACTACCTCATAATTATTTATTATCTGTCACCTCCAGTACATTGGGAGTTCTTCATCTCTTTGTCACCGGTTGCATGTACTGTGCTTGGCATATTGGCAACAGGTGTTGATGAATCAGTGACTCTTTCATTATTTTTTAATGTGTCCTTTCTTTATATCATCACACACATATACTCCTCTGCCCTCTTTTTACTATTCTCTGTTCTACAAGGTCTAAATACTTTATAGCTAGAAGGAATCTTAGAAATGAAGCATCCAGCATTTCTCAAGGTGCAGTCTATCGTTTCCTAAACTCAGGGTCCTAGAGCACTCATTAAAAGTGTACATTCCTTGGTGCCAACCCAGAGCTACTGAATCAGGGGTTAATTAACTATCCCTGTTAACAAGCTCCTGGATTGTTCTTATGCAAATTAATGTTCCAGATTTAATGTGGCACAATCCTTCAATTTAGAAAAAACTAAAAGGAGTCAACTTGGAATCCTTAGGGCTTGAAAAGTAATTGAGGAACTAATTTGATAATATCTGAGATCGTGACAAAGGTTAATCCATTTTTAATTTTTTTTCTTTCTGATTTTGTCTGAATTCAAGGATACATGTGAATACAAATGCTCATATTTTTAGTTCTAAATACGCTTCCCAGAGAATGTGTTAGATTGCTTAGATTAGTACCATAAAATTGACTTGTGCTTGGGCTATAGATATGATGTCTTTGAATCTACATGGGAAGCTGGCCTATTCACAGTTGAGTATGGCCTAAATGAGAAACACTTATGGCCATTTAGTAATTATTACTGAGCTCAGATAATAAGCAAAAATCCATTCTATGCCCTTAAATTCTATAATTTAGTGAAGTATAGTTTTCACACTTGTATATCTCCCAGGACTTTCTAATGGTTTTCTCTGTTTTTGTATTTGTGTGTGTGTTATTGGAAGCAATGGTAAAGTTGGAGAACGATTAGATTATACAGCTAAGAAGTCACAGGTTTCTCTTAAACATGCTGCCTTTTTAGTTGATTTTGAAAGGACTTCAGTCATTTTCTCTTTCAAGGTGAAGTACTTCTGCACATCTTAGAGAGCTTAACTGTAAGCAGAGTGAAGTGCGCATATAAATTGTGATATCTATGTTTAGTTGTCCTATATTTTCTCCTTTTCTTTTTTCTCTTTCTCCTTCCTCCTCCCTCTCTTTCTTCTCTCTTCTCTCTGACACATATACACAAATAAGGAGTAAAAGAAACAAATTAATATCACTCTCAAATTGTTAACAAAACTCAGATGTGTTTCTAATTTAAGACCAAATTGCAGTTCCATTTTTAGTTATTCCATACACAGCTGCATACCATGTTATTTACAAATTTCTGTTTGCCAAAGATACTGTTAAACATTCATTTAAAAAAAAAAATCTGAGAACAATATACATTTTTCTTTGAATATTGCCTTCAAGATCACAAATAGTCTTTTATTGCTCTTCATAAGAATTCTGAAGTGTTCATTTAAAAATGTTACTATATGGGTATAAATAGAGCTAAAAAACCAAACTACATTCTTCCCTAGCACTTGGAGGTGCCATGCCAAGTCTTTAGACCCATGTGGACTTGCCTTTTGTTACATATGCTTTACTTCTATACTGAACAGATTCACCATGACACTGACTATGGCCCACCATAATGGTCTGGCCATTATCTTTTTATAAGCACTTAAAGAATTACTTAGAATTAGAGAACATGAGGAAACTTAGAGTAATATCTTCTGGCCAAAAATTTTCTCACAGACCTGAGAGTTGTATGGGTTGAGTAACTTACTTTTGTCTACAAAGTAGGCCATGATGAGGATGGGTATAGAATCCAGTGCTAATGATGTCCTATTATCTATTAGGAATTTCTTGCAAAATTTTGCTCTGTCTATCATGCTTTCGGTCACTCCAACATGTTAAGTCTTAATGGCATGGTGGTTTTGACATAAGCTATGAGGGTTCGAAAGAGACATAGGGTATTTTAAATGGGACTCTGATGTTCATCAAATGTTATCATAAAGATAATCTGAAATGTGTTTTTTTCAGTCAGTTTTTAAAGAGTAGTTTGGATAATAATATCCTTTTTGGAGGCTGATATACTGAAATAAATTTCTATAAACCCATTGGGGAAAAAAACTATTTCTATTCATATTTTCTTCTAGTCTTTTGAATACCAATTTTGAGGATATTGTTTCCTGATTGGTGAAAACAAGATATCAAACTTTATGAGGTAATTGTTATTGTCCCTATCTTATAAATAAAAACTCTTAAGAAGAGTTTTTAAACTCTGTGAACATTTGTGAACATGTGAAAATAAGCAAGTGACTAAACTTTTCTGTAAGATTTCTAAAACCTATGAGGTAGTGACAATAACAGTCACTTCATAGAGCTGTGGAGATGGTCAAATGAAACAATACATATGAAGTTCACATCATAGTGTGGGACCATTGTAAGCACTCAATATGAGATCACTATCATAAAAAATGTGATTGTAGACTTCCTAAAGTTTTTAATTTAAAATGTGAATGGTGAATGGTGTTCTTTAGAGAATAGAGTTCTTTAGACAACTTTCAGGAGTCTGAGCGAGTTCCTAAAGGAGCTTTGTAAATAATTGAAGCTGTTTGGTGGCCCTTTATTTTAGGAGTGGGCCATTAGTCATCTTTTTTGCAAGATGCTCTCGGACCAGGACTAAGAATTCCTGAGGTTTGATATGAAGCAAAATGCATCATGTTGACAATTTGGCCTCCAGACTGCTGTTATACTGGAATCTCCAATCTAGGGTAAGAGTGTGTTTAAAAGCATAAATCACGTGACTTAACTTCAGTATTCGCCAGGCCAGGTGCTACAGGGAGTATCCTCTACATTTAAGAGCAATTTACATGTGCCAATTTCCTAAGGATCCTATAAACTAAATGAAATCAAAATTATGAAAATATTATTAATCCTTTAAGGAGAAGAAATGATATAAATCCAAAGAAGTGTTAGGTTGTCTTTAACGATGGATTTGGGGCGGTACTGGGGTCAGCGAGTGAAATGTCACTGCTTTTATTTCATATAAATGTAGTGAAATGCGTTTCCCACTATCAAGTATTATTTGAATCATTTCTCAGCCTGCTTCCAATATTTCATAAACAATACATACTATGCCAATTACAATAAGGTAAAATGAATAATAATGCAGGAAGCTTTTGATTAGATTTTATAGAAAGAACTATAATGTTTTTCAAACAAAAGCAGAACCATTTCAAATTTCCCATTCTTTTTTTACTGTCTTTGCTGAAAATAGATATTAGAGACAGTAAGAAGTAAATGGGCTTTAAAGAGCAGAGTGAAGACAGAAGAAAACACTTTTACACAGAAATCAAATAGCACTAAAATTGCAAAATAATACCCGACTTGGCAAACTCTAAAATAAATGTGTTTTAAATTTGGCCCTGGAACATTTCTGTGGTATAATCCACAAAGAAAGACTGAGTAAAGAGCCATCTCCATTTAAATCCTCCTAGATGGGAACTGTAATTTGTGCTGCCTTTAGTTAGAGCCAAGGGAAGAATTAGGGTCTTTTGTCTTCAAAAGAGATTTTAAGGTAAAAGACAAAGCAGGTAGTACAAAAGATTTTGGATTAATAAAAATGTAATAATTTTTTTTGAAGCCAAATAACAGTGTTCATATGAGTTGCCTAAAACTGCAAGTATTTATCTTAAATATAAAAATTAAGCATTTTTTTCCCTAAGAGTGGAGTAAGCAGGAGTAATGAGTGATAGCTCTGCCTGATTTGGGCTAGGTTAAGATGGATTTTGAGGGGTATCAGAATGAATGCCCTAAGAAATTTTTTTGAGTTAACTCTTTTAGCATACTAGCAGTGCTACTTTTAAAGCATATTTCCTGGAGAATAAGTCACATATATACAGGTAAAGAGTTCTTAAGGTGGGTCCTTAGGGTTTATTAATATTAATAACCATTGGTCTCCTGTGTTGATACAGCAATTTGATTACATAAAAGAAACTGCATTTAGCTGTGGGGATTTATATGAAGAAGACTATATATCCTGTGATTCAGAAAACTTCAGTACCTTATCGGGAGCAAGAAGTTGAGGTATTCCCAACTAATTATAGACTATTCTAAAATGCAGCATTGCTGAATGAATCGAGTGATCTTTAATCAAAGTCATGTTGATTCTGAGAACCAAATCATTGATAAAGATGAGGCTTAACATTTTTGTACAGTTTATGCACAACTAAGCTTCTGAGACAATATGCATATGTTTAAGAGACCTATTGTTCTGTTTCTCTCTTTAAAATGCCTCATCATCTCAGAAATTGTACATATGTCCATAGCAGTGTCTATCTTAGAAATTGTTCCTTGAAATAGTGTTTTCCTTATAAACAATGAACTAAATTCCCATGTATATATAAACACGCAAACTTGAAACAAATTCCTTGAAAGAAGGTTGTATCTTTCTCATTTTCATGCATTTTAGATTGAAATAGATAAAATGCTCAGGGATAGCTACAGGATTTCTAAACAAGAGGCTTAGGTATAAGACCTGGTCGAAAGTTAACTTATTTTCAGGCTATGATAGCACAGCACAGCACAATTTTCTAACTTTGATGGTGTGTTGATTTGGAGTGAATCTGGAACAAGTTGGTGTAGATTAGTGGGAGCAAAGCCCCACCACCCTTCACCAACTTATCCACTTAATAAAATCTTGCTAATTGGAATTGACATAAAATACATTATATATGTTTATATATTATACGTGTAATATGTAATATCATATATATACACAGAAACACACATAGATAGGTACACAGGCAAATTATGTATATATATTACAACCCAGGTGTTGATGCTCCCTTCAACCACAGCATCACTCACTGCTAGTAGAGTCAGTATTTTTCTTTCCTTACCTTGTGTTGTTATTTCTCTTCTTATTTATATTTTCTCTTTTTCAAGCATAGCTATGAAAGCTTCAAAGGATAAATGATTTCCTATAAAAATGTGAAATTTTAGGTATCACATGTATTTGTAGACAAAAAGACATTAGTGGAGATCAGAATAGGTAAATTTTGTACAGCTTTTTGGCAGTAGTGGGAGAGCATGAGATGTGCGTGGTTTAGTTAATCTTTATAAAGGAATATGGGTGTGTCATAAAGGTATTTCTGTTTTTTAAGGGATAATATGGACCCTGAGCCACTGAACATACTCAGTATTACTGTCTCCCTGAGTCCCTTAAAAGGGCTATGGTCTCAAACAGAACTTGATGAAAGCATGTGGCACTATGGAGAGTCTCAGATAACTGTGACCTAGTTTTGCATCTAAGGCAATAGTTGGTATTTACATTAAGAATTAGGAAGAAAAGGAACAAGAGGTAGAAAGACAGGCAGATATCATTTAATTTCTTTTCAGTGAAGTTAAACCTTTAGCACTACAACAGATTTTCATAATAAGTTTCTGATTATTGAATATTAATCAATGACCCTGGCTTTACAACATCCCAAGACATTTTAGGTAGCATGTGTGCTATTAGAAATTCATACACTTTTTTCAAACTGAAATAGTTTGAAAAATTCAACATGTAATTTAACATACTTTTTTTTTTTTTCTAGGCATGAGAAAGAAGCTGGTAGAGAGAGAAAAAAGATGATTATATAATCAAATAACAAAAAAAAATTTTCATTGCTAAAAATGTTTAGGAATCTCTTTGCTGGTCCATCTCACTTCACTTCCTTATTATTATTATTATTTTTCTAGTGTGAAGTGGTATACAATATATTCCATTTCTTCTTTTTCTTAAAACCTGGGTATAGCTCTGTTTAGTTTGAGGTCAGTCTAACCATGCCTCTTAACTTAGAGGATGTCTAATCTCAATGTAGGCGG
>NW_011888824.1:8383745-8389113 GCF_000151845.1 Pteropus vampyrus | reverse complement strand
AGGAGGTAGTAATATTTGAGTATAAAATTCGGAAGACTCATTAAAACTCACATCTAGTGAATGATTTCCATGTGCCAGCCACTGTTTTAAGAGCTTTATATATCTTCACTCAAATAATCATTTTAACAACCTATGAAGTAATTACTAATTATCATCTTCTTGTTAAATATGAGAGAGAGACACACAAAAAATATGTTAATCATCTTGCCCAAGGTCACAAAGCCAGTAAGTATGAGAGTTGGCATTTTGAACCTAGGGAATTTGGCTCCAGAACTTGCCCTCTTGACTATATGATGCACAGTTCCTCAAGAATAGATTGTCATAGCAATCATAATCCAAACCATCAAGTTACACTATAAGATCAACGTTCTTTTCACATAACTCTGAATAGATATGTTTTACAAAAATTTAAATCATAGAGTCTAAGACAAATATGTTAAATTGGTAATAGAAATGTAAAAAAAAAAAATTGTGGATCAGGTATATACTGATCACTGGTATAAATCGATAGTTCTGTTTCCCACTATAAAAGACCCAACCATGCATAAAGAATGGTTTCTGTCCTCTAGAAAATTACAATTTAGCAGCACAGGGAAATATATAAATAATATAACGTAATATGTGAAAGGGCCATATGAGTGTGTGAAGACAATGCGCTTTAGAAACAGAACAGAAAGGGATATCACTTTTGATCTGGGATAATGGAATCTAAGCTAAAACCCCAAAAATGTCATAAACGAACAGCTACTTTTAACCATATAAAGAAGGAGCTGGACAACTTTAGACTATCAGAGTTTTTATATAATGTATATAAATAACAAGTATATTTACACACACAAAATGCCTATTTTCACTTTTGACTTACATAGTCTATGCTTTATACAACAGTCTTAATGATCTGCTTAAAACATAAATGAGATCATATAATTTTCTTTTGTAAAAATTCCTCTACTTTCTTCCCTGTTGTACTTAGACGAAAAAAATCAAATTATTATTTATACTTCTATTATTACTTCTATTTGGAATTTTCTTCCCTGGATTTTTGCATGTGTCAGTCTTTTTCATCTTTTTAGGTTTGCCATCTCATCAGTGAGTCTCCTCCAAACACTTTATGAAAAAAAACCCACTCCTCTGCTCATAATTTTCCATCTTTTTAGCTGCTTCATTTTCTTCATACTATTACTATTTAAAATTATATTTTTATTTACATGTTTATTTATTATCACTATTTCACTTAAGCTTTATGAAAGCAGAGACTTAATTTCCTTGTTTATCAACTAATCACTACCTAAACAAGAAGCTACCTGTTAGGTATTGAATTAATATTTGTCAAATGAGTGCTGAATGAAAATATTTAAATACAAATTCTATTGATCTCCTTTTACAGTCTCACTTACTCATCTAATGTTACATATTTCTATGGCCAGTGTCTTGTTTCTGCTCATCTGTGTCTCTTTCTCTATTTTCTCTCTTCACTTTATTTTGTGTCCCTGCTGACTTCCATTGATTTTTAAACTTTATCACTTTTTCATCTTTATCAAAAACATTAATGTTTATATACAGATCAAATTTTACAATTTTCAAAGTGATTTTTCTTGCATTATTAAACTCACTTGAACATGCCACCTGCCAACACAAAAATCTTTAGTGGTTCTCTGCAGTCTAAAAGTATTCCACATGTTTTAAGGAGCTTTTCTGTACAGTAGAACAAAGAAATAGAACAGGAGCTAGAGAGAAATTTGAGTATATGCATATCTATTTACATGTACAAATATATTTAAGAACATAATCTGTGTATAGACTATAAAATGGGAAATTGATGATACAGGGCATAAGGAGAAATAATTGTAGAAACAAAAATCTTGATTAGGTAAGAGAGGACGAGATATAGTGACAAGAAGAGAGTTTTGCCTGTCTTAATAACATCCAGTGTAATAGGAGAAAAGGCAAAGTTATAAACACAGATGCAGTAGGATTGTTAGATTTGACAGAAGATGGGTTTTTGTGTATTACATTTTTTTTGTCAGTCATGTAAGAAACAAGGAATGGGCGGTATTAGGGAGGCAGAGAGGAGATAGTATAAATTTATTTTGGGTAGTGGAAAAGCAATTTTGTCAGGAAAATATAGTAAAATTTCCAGGGAATGTTTAATGATCCCAGGATATTTTGGGTCACAAAATTAAAATGAAATCTAAGCATGGTTGTATGTTTTTCTCTAACCATGATCGATTACTCTGGTAGGTGATAAATAGGATTTAACTTGACTTGGGGTTTTGTAAGAAGTTACAGTAGAAAAATAAAAGGGCAAGAGAATTGAAAGTGTATGCAAAGGAGCAATATCACTGAGGCAACATGAAATCTGTGTTGGGTTAAGGAGGAAAGTGAGGGCATGTGAGGGGGCTGTTGGTGGAGTCAATAGAAATGAGTTCCAGTGGAACTAAATAATTGTTGGAGTGGGACACCCACAATAATTCAACTGGAAAAATAAGAAGTAATGGTCAGAATTAGTTGTTTGGAATGATTGTTTCAGAGAATATGTGCCAAGTTCACATGTATAAGCATGAGAGTCAGTGGCCAAATGGGGGTAAAAGGAATAAAGCTTTAGAAGGAAGGTGAGATAACTGAGAAGTGAGAATATCAGGTCTGTTTCTATGAGAGTGTGGGATTTGCCAAAAATAATGACCATAATAGTGTTGGGGAAGAAGAAAGTGAGCCAGATGCTCAGGTTTTCAGTGAATAAGGGAAGATGGCCCAGATATCACTAGGCAATGGCATCTAGGTGGATAGTGAGTAGTAAAATGTTATAGTGTGAACCTTAAGAGAACAAGATTATTTCGAAAGAAGAGACATGGTCTGTTAAAGAAAAGGTAAGATATTAATTTCCAAGAGATATGGAAAAAAGTTAAATGGTGAATTGAATAAGGAAAGATTTCTCTGATGGGGGATAAACATTCAATTATTAATGAAGGTATTCAGGTGGGAAACTTTAATAATAGGTAACATTTATTGAATGACTAGACTTATGTGTTATAAATAGTGCTAAATAGGTGTTATAAACAATAAGCACAAAACAAAAATGTACAGGGGTAGAAATTGCTGTGGGCTGGAGAGCAGGCTTCATGGAAGATGTCAAACTTTGCTGGGCCATGAAGGATGAAGAGGATACAGAATGATAAGAGTGAGGAAGACATTTCAGATAGAAGTGAAAATAGAAAGCAATGGCAGAAATACTCAGAGGCATATTCTTATGTAAAAGAAATATCCTCAGCTGTGTGGGAGGTTTATATCAGAGAAAAATAGAGTATTGAACTAGAATAGTAAGTTCAGAACATATTATGAAGGGTCTTGAATGCTAGGATAGGAATTCAGATTTCTCTGGAGAACTTTGAAGGCTGAACTGAGGAGCTGAAATCTTCAATAATATCCACTAAGGAACTTAGACTACATTCTTGATTATAGGAGTGCAGAGATGAAAAGTTTATTTTATAAAGTCTCTGGCTCTCCTCCACTGCTTGGACTAAATGTTAATTTATCCAATGATCTTCCAAACGAATTCTTGCCTATCTCTTTCCAAGTTACATTTCAGAGTCTATTCCCTTTAATCAAGCTACTTGCAACTTCTGCACACATATGGTCCAGCATTATCTCTGGATCTTTTGCTAAGGTTGTTGCTCTGTCTAGAAGGTTCTCATTCCTCAGCTGCATGACCTGAGCATCGCTTCCTCCAAGACTTTGCTAGAGGCTCCTATTCTCCTCGCCACCTTCCCAGACTAACTTACCTCCTATGAGGTCAGCTCCGGGCTTTGTATTTCTTGGCACTTGTGGAGTGTTTGTGGTATGTTATTTTGGCTTCGCTTATGTTATCTATTTGTTGTCTGTGTGTTACCTTTGTCTTCTCTGGGGTCAATGTTCTTCCAGTCTCCAGTTTTTTAGTATTCTTCAGTGAAAGTATCATAATGCTTTGACAATAAGAGTATGCAAAGAAACACCCTTGAACTCAGTTTTGTTTCTCCGGACTAGGTTATTTTTAGTTTGAGGGTAACAACAATAGTTAACAATAGTGTATCAAATTGACCTATCATTTATAATATTTTGGATCTGATCATAAAATAAGATGTTAAAAATTCTACATCTAAAATTTCATTGTGGTTTGGCAAAAAAATTTTGTTACTGTTATGAACCCTAAATTAATTGGAAAATCTAATGGAAACTTCACTGAGTCTTATCTGGAGTCATTTATAACTTCTTACAATTTACTTTCTATCTTCTAGTTCAAGTCAAACAAAAACTTATGCACTTTTTCAATATCTGTAGCCTTTTTGGAAAGAAGATACTTGCCAGTCATAGCTTTTGAGGATCATATTCGCTGATATCTGATGTAATTAAGGAAAGCATTCTATAGAATGTGGAAGCCTAGTGTCCTTAGATCTTCCCTTCCAAATGCAATTTTCACCCTTCTCAAACTTCAATCATCCTACAAATGAACATTTAAAATAGCACTCTAGTTGATATTCAAGCCCTCAGTCTCTCCACTATCCCATATAGTCCCCCTTTTCCTTCCTCGCTTCTTTCCTAAATTCATGGAAAGGTTTCAAATTTTAAAAAGTATAATGAATAAACCTCTAGTTGGTATTAACTTGTTCAGGTAATTACTTGAAACATGTTAATACTGGCTTATTTACACGTAGGAACATTTGTAGGCATTAAGCTTATAGAACGTTTTTATTCTCTGTGTTTGCAATTATTTTCTTTCTTATTTTTATAAATCGTGGAATTTCAGAGTCAGGAAAGGCCTATTACATAGTCTCATCATTTTAAAGAACTAAGAGAAACTAAGAGATTTATCCAAAGACACGCAGCCTCTTGAAACTGGTACTTTATTAAAACACACAGAGACACACAGGCATACACACATATGCCCTGATTAAACTTCTTCTATGATCCAGGTTAATATGGACTCTGGGGTTACAAAATGTTTATGGCATGCTTGGCCCTTTCAATTTATAGGGTGTGGGGAAGACAAATAGGTGAAGCAATCAATTACAGTACCAATTGTTATAAGAAATACATATGCGAAGTGATATGGGAGTTCAGAAGGGATTTAGGGGCAGTTTTTAGAGAAACAGTAATTTTAAACTGAGTTTTAAAGTTCGACTAAGATTCTCCTAAATTAAATGTAAGAAAGAGGGCATCAGATGCAGAAGAAGCAACATGAGCAGAAAATATAGAGATATTAAGAGTGCATAGTGTGTTCAGAGAATGGTGACTAGTTTTATGTAGTGACAGGTTGGGGAGGGGCATGAAAGAGAGTAAAGTGGCGTTGAGACAGAAAGGAAAAGGTAAATTAGAGATTTTTTTATAGACCTCG
>NW_011888824.1:8358052-8382091 GCF_000151845.1 Pteropus vampyrus | reverse complement strand
CTATATTCTGCTTATTGCTTTGCAAAGAGCTGGGGCTAATAAATATAAATTATTCTTGATTTATTTGGAAAAAGAACTCTAGATTTTCTTCTCTGTATATAGTAAAAGTCCAGCCACCTGGCTTCTATCCTTCAATTCAGTATTCATTAACCAGTTAATATTGATAGAAATTCCTGTTCCCTTGGGTCCCATCTCTACCAAGGTATGTCTTCTAACACTATATCTTCTACTTCCTAGGATTGTTGTAATCCTAGCCATTGATATAGCCATTGTACATTCTAGGAAAGTCTTCATTTTTAGTTGTTTTGCATTCTTGATTTTATTAACTGATGAAGAGTAAGTAACTTGTGAAAGAGAAATAGAAGAGAAAAAATTAAATGTGTGTTGCTTGTTTTTCACATTTAAAAGATATTATTTTAGTAATCAACTTAGCTTTGCCCAGATTTTTTTTTTGTGGAGTCACAATGAACTGGGCCAATAAATTCCAAATGTGAGGCTTAAATATCGTCAAAGATCAACTTTGTTTCTTGAATATTTAACTTAGGTTATCACTCATTGACCCTACAACAAGTATTGTGATATTGTTTCTAATGGCATGAAACAAATGATTGACGATAATAACAAGAGTAACAAATAGTAGCATGACACTATTTACAAAAGTACTTTCACAAGATTTACCTTGCTGAATCCTCACCATTATGCTGAGAGGTAGAGGTTGTTATTATTTTCATTTCATAAACCGGGAAAAGGGCCATGGGAGATAAACTTCCCCAGCACCACACAGTGAGGAAGGGACAGCTGTGACTTTGACCTACCAGGTCATCTGAAATCACATTCTAGGCTGTTCCCACTATACTGCACTTCATTATCCCCAAAACAATTCTTTTTAGTTAAAAAAAAAAAGTCATCTATTTTTTTTTTCCCCCTGCTTATTACCAGAGCCAGAACAGAAGTGGCTAGAATGAGATGAGCATCCCAAGGAGAACAAAATCTGGAGATAATAACAGCATAGATAGCATTTCCAGAGCACTTGTTTCATGCTAGATATTGCTATAAGTACTTTGCACATACCAATTATTGTAATGCTTAGAAAAACTCTGGGTCCTAAGACATAATATTCCTTTCTCCATGCACATGCACTGAAGCTAAATAACCTGTCTATGCCTGTGCAGCGAATTAGTTGAACATCTGAATTTGCACCTAGGAAGCCTGGCTTTGGGACCCATTGCATAACCTCTTATACTATGCCTCTCCCACCAGCTTGTATCAGATACGTTCAAGGGTGTCCCCAGCATCACAATACCAGGAAAAGGCCAGAATGACAGAGCGGTCACTATGATGCTATGGTGAAAAAAAGTTTTGCGTTGATCAAAATCAAAAGGCAAGAGGCCAGGGGGAGATCTAGCAAGGAGGACTAGGTGGATTTGTCCATGACATACTATTAGCCTCAGGCAGCAGACCTGCTCTGTGGCTAGCCCATGGCAAGATTCTAGTTCCTAAAGACTCTAAGCAGAACCAGGTACACACATCCCAGAGAGACAAAGGAATTAAACAATATGTCTCACCTGGCTAGAACATGTAGAGTAAGCCAGAGACCTAACTGTTGGAAGAGAAATGCACGGCTGTGTCTTACAATAAAAACAAACAAACAAACAAACAAACAAAAACATGCAAGAGCCTAGAGCACAAAATTGGAACAGGATAACCACTATAGATTTATGCCTCAGAGTCCCTGCATGAGACAGAGACAGCTGCAGTTTGAGAGAATGGGCTCTTGGCACAGTGTGTGCTCTCTATCTCAACAATGTAAATCGAAGTGAGGTGAGAAAACCAGCTAATCTTTGAATTTCTATTTCCTAATCTTCAGTAGTAGCACTCACTTTGGAATGAATAAGATGAAATATCTTCAGTATTATTAGGGAGGAGTGTTTCTTAAACTATAAAGTTAAATTCAGCTTCAAGGGCAAGGACAAGCCAATGTATGATAAAGGAAATGGCTACAGCTATCAGATTGTGTGTCTAAGGCTATCTAGATGTCACCTTCTGTAAAACATTTTCCTGGATCTCTAAAGCCGATTTTATTAACCCTCTCTGCAATAACATTCCATTCTAAGCACACTTATTGCTTTGTACTATAATTAGCCTTTTTCTCTTCTTATTCACTTTGGAATTTGGCCGAGGATTAAATTACTTCTGCTCTTCAGTTTATGTCACATAATCATCAATAACCTACAAAGACCGCTCTTGTCTTATTTATTTATTTATTTATTTATTTATTTATTTATTTATTTCATCCCATTTAATTGACCATCTTCATAGCCATAAAATTCCACACCAAGGACATTGTTTAAATGCGTTTTCATTATCCTTTTATTTGTATGGTAAATGAGCATTGTTACTCAGTGTGCATGTATTTCAGTTTACATGTATGGTATTGTTATAGATTTTTTTTTCTGTTTTCTATTTTTAAACTTACTCAGCAGTATATGTTTTAAAGATGCTTTCATGTTACTTTGTTAAATCTAATTCTTTGTTTCTAACTGTGTCAAAGCATCTCATAGTGTGCTTCCATGATGATAGAAGCTATATTGCCTCCAATTTTCTGTGAAGCTCTCAAGAGCTTAGGTGAGACTTTCTTTGGCATAGACAACAATTGCTCACAGCAATTTGATTACATATTGCCTAATTGCTTTCCTGAGTGATGTGCTTTTCAATTTATGTGTCTGTCTAGATTATATGTTTCTTGAAGGCAGAGTGTCTTACTCATTTTTGTGTCCCCACTGCCTAGCTCAATGCAGAGAAAGTAATGAGTGCATATTTATTGCATAAATGAGAGGGACCAAGATAAGCCAGTCTATTTCATTTCCAAAGGCAAATAGCATGGTGAGATATAAACAGGATCCATATCACATCAGTTTACCTACATGGAGAGTCCTCTTTCAGTTTAGCAGTTGTGGGAAGCGGAGGAGAACAACCACTGTTTAAAAGCTGCCAAAGTTTAGGGACTCTGTGTCCTGTCTTTGAACTGCTGTTTCCGCAGAGGAGTGGAAGTGCTTTGCATTATTCTGAGTAAAAAGGCCACGCTCTGTGAGGCTTCCCATAATTGTTCCGAGAGCCAGCAAACTGGACTTCCAACATCACTTCTCCCAGAAGTCGACATCATTTCCTCTCTCACCCTAGCTTCCAGTTAAAAAAAAAAAAAAAAGAAAAAGAAAAAGTTCCTGTTTGTGATGAACGGAGGTCAGATTTCTCCATGGGAATGTTTGTAAAGAATTAACATCCTTCTCCAGACAATGACACAGTGTCATGGAGCACGTTTTACCTTCCACTTAGGGTTCCTGTGTGAAAATGTGCACAGCCTAGGATATTCATTAGGAAATGAAAGACTTATGGCAACTTAGAGGTCAATGCCAGATCAATTGAAAGATGACCGTTGGTAGCTGTTTAAAATAAAATGACACAGGTTCCTGGCATGAAGTCAAGGCTGCAGTAATGAGTAGTGTTTTCAAGCTAAGTGTTTTCAAGCATTAATCTATGCGCCTAAGTGATCCAGTTCAAAACATATATGTATTTTTTCAATTATCTGTGCCTAGAAAAATTAGACAAAAATCTAAATAATAAAATCCATCATCTGTTGTAATGTCTACATTTTAAATTTCCTACCTTACTTATTACCTATGAGAGGGATTAGGTCAAACTAAATATCCAACCAAGAGTTTTGCACTAATTTTCAAATTACTGTGATCTCCAGGAAAGCCCAGTAAAAGATGTGGAATTTTAGTTTTCCCATGAGTCCCAGCAGGATATTTTTTTTCCAGGAAGAGTGTTATAACACATAGCAAAAGCGAAAATATACTTGGAGAATTCTATGTCACAATAAGCACAATTAACAGTACAAACAAAAGATGGCTTTCCCAAAATATGTAATCATATTCTCTACAACTTTCTCTTAACAAGGTTAGCTTACTGACTGATCAAAATATGCATTAACAAGAAATATCTCAAAAATTCTTTCAGAAAAATCATTGATCTCTGAAGTTGTGATTAGTCATCACATATTATTTGGTATCAGAGGGAGTTGCATCAATGTTAAAGTCAATGGCTAGTACTTACTGAATGAATAGACATAGTTCTAATAGACAGTTTGCGTGGGCTGATTCATTTAATCCTCCCAAAAACCCTATCAAGTAGCTACTAACATTATATTTGTTTTATAGATGAGGAATATGAGGCACAGCAAAGATAATAATATGTTCAAGGTTTATAATTAAGAGGGTACTGAGCTAGAATTCAACTCAGTCATTTAGCTCCAGAGTCCACATGCTTATCCGTAATAGCATGATGAATGCATATCAAAAACAATATTAAATTTTGAGAAATTTCCCTTCCCCCTTTCTCCCTTCTTCCTTTCCCACTTTTTCCCTTCTCCCTTCTTCCTTTTTTTTTTCCATTAAATATAATTTAAACATCTAATAAGTGTCAGACACTCCTAGTACTAGGAATTCTAAGGTAAATGAAATGTAACCTCTAATTATCAAAGTATTCGAGACTCAGTGAGATACACAGATACACATGTAAGCAAAGGTAAAACGCTTCAATATCCACCAAATGGGGCACCATGAAAGAACCCAGTTGGTTCAAGGAACCTGGGAAAGGGATTCTAGAGACAATACTTAACCTGGACTCAAAGACTAAATACTAAGTATAGAATTGAAGAAACAGAATATTGTCAATAGAAGGACCAGCTTGTGTAAAGTCCAAGAAGTTTAAAATTTCATGGAACTTCTCAAATACTTTAATGTGGCTTCAGTACACACAGCTGGAGGATGAGAATAGATAAGTGATAGCTATACATGCAATAGATTTGTGGTTTCTCTTTGGTCACTTGATAATTATCAAATTGCAATATTATAAAACTACTGTATGTGTTTCTTTATAATTTAGATAATAAATAATCTATGAAAAAAAGAAATCAATTCTGCTTAAGACTCCAGTCAGCTTTGTGCCAACATTTGCATTTGTGGTCCTCATAGTAACTCTTTGAAGTATAGAGGGTGAATAATACCACTATTGCTATTTTACAATTCAATATAAAGAGGTTTAGGGAGATAAGATGGCTTGGCAAAACTGACATTAGTGCTAAATGAGAGCACCAACATTTTGACTCTTGATCTAGTTCTGTTTCCTGTCATCACAATCTGTGGCTGGACCAATGCTTTGTACCAAATCTTACCAACACATTAAGGTTGGCAGAAAAGAAAAATAACAGGAGTGTGGGTCTCTGATGTATAAATGAACCATTATATCAGTTCTACACTATTTCTAGATTTCTTGTTATGTGATAAAAACATATTTGTTTTAAAATGACAAAGCAAAATACGAACTAGCCAATAGTCAATTAAAATTGAGATTTTACTTCATTTCGGGTAATATTATCTTAACATTTCTGTGGTAATGGTATTTTTTTTTCTGATCGTTATCTGACAAAATATTTTTATTAGCTATTTGTGTTAAGAAAAATACTTCAGTCTATGGCCATGCTACCCTAAACATACCCGATCCCATCTGATCTCGCAAGCTAAGCAGGGTCAAGCCTGGTTAGTACTTGAATGGGAGACCACCTAGGAAGACCAGGTGCTGTAGGTGTAAAAAAAAAAAATACTTCAAATTAACAAATTTGGAGATCTAATGTACAGCATAGTGATTATACCTAATAATACTGCATAATTTACTTAAATGTTGCTAAAAGAAAAGACTTTAAATGTTCTGACTACAAAAAATAAATGATAATTATGTGACAAGATAGAGATGGTGGTGATGTTATGGTGGTAATCATTTTGTAATATGTAAATGTATCTAATTAACACATTATACACCTTAAATTTATACGATGCCTTGTGCCAATTGTATCTCAATTAAGATAAAAGAAAAAGAAATATTCTTCATAAAAAAGACAGTACAAAGGACATATCTCTTGGGAGATGTTGTAGTTCAGGCTGCCATAACAGAATACTATAGACTGGGTGGCTTAAACAACAGAAATTTATTTCTCAAATTCTAGAGGCTGAGAAGTTCAAGATCAAGACGCAAGCAAAATAGGCTTCATCCTAAGGGCCCTTATCTTGGCTTGTAGATGGCCATCACCTCTCTGTGTATTCACGTGACCTCCACTTTGTGCTCACTCAGAGAGAGGGAGCAAGCTCTATGATGTATCTTCTAAGGGCACTAATCCTGTCATGAGGGCCCCACCCTCATGACTTCATTTAACCCTAATTACATCTGAAAGGCCCCATAAATGCCAACACATTGTAGGTTAAAACTTCAACATATAAATTTGGCGGGGGGCGGGGGGGCACAATATTCAGTTCATACAAGAAAAAATTCTGCATAAGTCTTTTGCATTTCTGCAAGTTTTGTGAGCAGAGACACTGACAGTTTCCCCCACCCCAGGCTATCTTTTCAAAGTAGTTGCAAAGCAAATAGCTTTAGAAGACAGAAATAGTGTATCATTCTAGAAAAGAAGGCAGTTTTACTTACTGTGCGGTTTAATAAGGATAAAGCTCTCTCTGAGGCAGATTTACTTGCAGGCTGTTATAAAAGATCGGCATTTCCTTCCTGTAACAGTACCCAGTGCATACTTATTTAAGTATGATTCCCAGGTTTTTGCCTGAACAATGAACTGAGTAGTGGTGCCTCTGACTACAATATGGAAGAAAGGAAGAAGAATCAGTTTTGTGGGGAAAATCATGAGTCATTTTTGCCACATAAAGTTGAATTTCCTATAATATATTGAAGTAGAAATATTGAGAGGGTAGGTTCTGGAGTATGAGGAAGAGGAAGGGTCTAGGTAGTGTTCTGATGATCCATTGCTGAGTAATAAAGTTCCCAAAACTTAATGACTTAAAACAACAGCAATGTGTGTTTTGTTTCAAACCTGCAACCTGAGCAGGGCTTGATGAGTAGGGCTTGTTTCTGCCTCATTTGGCATCAGCTGGGGCAGCTGGAAGGCTGCAGGCTGGAATCATCTAAAATCTCACTTACTCCCATGTCTGGTGGTTGATGATAATGGCCATCAGCCATCTGTGGAGACTGGGCCAGAACTCCTACACATGGCCTATCCATGTGGCTGCCTGACTTCTGTGCAACCTGGTGCCTCGGTTCCAAGGGTGTACATCCCAAGAGAGATGTAGAACCAGGGTAAAGCTGTGTCATCTTTCCTAACGTTTTCTCAGGAATCCCACAGCTTTGCTTTTGTCTCTGCGTTTATTAGAAGTGAGTCATTAGGTTTGCTTCATTTTCAAAGGGAGTGGAATTATAATCCATTTTTAGTAGGAGGTGCATCAAAATATTTGTGAGTGTGTTTTAAAACCATGACAGTTAAAAAAAATAAATTTGGAAATCATTGGTACATTACCTTTATACCCATGAAAGGAGGTGAAATTGCTTAGAGAGGGAATAAAATTAGAAGAGAAAGAAAACCAAAGAGTAAACTCTGAAAAACACCCACATTTCATGTCTATCTGAGGAAGAGGAGCAGAAAAGGGACTGAGAAGGAAAAGCCATTGAGGTAGGGGGAAAACCAGAAGAATGAGGTTTTTTGAAAACTAAGAGGCCTAATTGAACTCATCTGCTCTTAATTTCTTCCCCTAAACAATAATAACTATACGTACTATATACTTAAACTACTTTCACAAAGTAGAGAAAGCTGTGTCAAGGATTGCCAATGGCTCAGACAGGTCAAGAAATTGAGAGAGAAAACTGGTGACTGTAAGATGGAGGTTGTTGAGGACTTTGACAAGAGCAATATCAGTTGCATAATTGCAATATAAATCTGATTAGAGTGACTTAAAGAACAAATAGAAAGGTGAGAAAACAATTATTTTTCCTTCTTCTTTTGTATGTTCTGCACGGTACAAGGCCCCATGGCATGATGACATAGAAGATAAGCGGGGATAGTTTAAAGAAGAGTGTAAGCATATGGGAAATCATTCAGATGGGGGATTTATTTTTGGCTGTGGTTGAGAATAATCCATCAGTGCATATTGGCTATATTCTCCCCCGAACCTCACAATGAATTTTTGATGGCCACGCTATCTCCAGTTTTAACACAAATATATGACTATACATTGATTCTTAATACTGACTTTTAAAGTAGTTCTTTAAAAGTACCTATATTTTGATACTGACAGAATGAGACACTACTTATGCCATTACATTGACAGCAGGAAACTTTCAGTGAAGAGACTAAACTGAAAATAAAACAGGATATTATTGACTACAGGGGATATTCTCAATGAAGAGCAGAGGCAAGATCCTACTGCACACAAACACATTTTCCATTGTCAATTTGTGTTAAATTTCTTTTTCATTTTAAGCAGAGAAGAAATAAGCAGTTCAAAATGAAGTTTATGAACATTTAACTCTTTTTTTTTTAAAAAACTTACCCTTTAAAACTATACCAAATTAGGTCAATCACATTTTCCAGGTAAGAATATTAATAACAGCTACCAGTACCTACTTTCTAGTGATCACAAATCTAAACTTACTATTTCCAATCACTTTTAAAAATACTTAATATTAAATCTCATCATAATGCTATGAGTTGGGTTCATTCTACAAATGAGAAAACTGAGGCTCAATAGGATCAAATAACTTGCTTAGAGTGAGACAAGAAGGTGGTGGAGCCAGGTTACTGAGAGTTGGTCTTGGAGTCTGGGCTTCCTAATCACTGGGCATATTGCCCCTCTAAAACATGCTTGCTTACCAGAAAAGGAAAGCCATCTGCATATTCTTTTCAACAAGTTTTTTTTTTTTTTTTAAGTGGCAAAATAAAATTTTATTGAAGTATTAAAAAAGTGCAACTCTCAGCTAAGAAGAGATTGTAAAACTCTCAGCCCCATGGGTAATTTCTTTCTTTCTTTTCTTTTTTTTTTTTCTTAGTGTAAGGAAAAAAAAACATACTAAAATGCTCTAATTAAAAATACAACACAGTGGAGAATGCCAATTGCCTCTGTACTTTCAGAGAGCAGAGAGTTCTGTCTTGAAAGCAGCTTTGTTTGAAAGACAAATACTGAGAAGGAAAAGTATTGGTAAAGTTCCATCAGGAGGCAAGTCCTGTTTTCTGAGCTATTGGCCATCTGCTGGTTCTCAGAAATATTAATAATGCTGGCTTTCTCCAAATTCAAGTTAAAGGAAAGTCATCTGAATAAGTGATATTATTTATGCCACTGGGGCTAAAATCCTGTGGAATTACGGTAAGAGCCTTGATTGCTTAGCGTAGCTGGTTTCCTTGTTCAGCAGTCCACTGGCATGCAGCTAGGAAATAATATTCAATTCAGGTCAATAAAAATATATCGAGCAGCTGCTATGTACTGCCACTATTTTTGGTCCTGGGAATTACAAGATGAAGGAGACAAAGTCCCCTTACTGTCTCTACTTGGAATAAAAATAAGTAAACAGGTAGTTAAAGTATATAGTAGGTACAGTTATTATTGTTTGGGGAAAAGAAATTAAAAGTAGGTGAGTTCAATTAGGTCTTGAATGATAAATATTCGCATTTTGTAGTAGCTAGGTGGAATAGGGACAGAACAGACATTCTGTTGGAAGGATACATGAAGTTTTGAAAGACAAAATAGAAGACATGCTCATTACAGTTTTAGTAAAATACACATTTACTATAATATAGTCAAACAATATTTAAATAAGTAAAGAAATCTGAAATCCAGGATGTGGTTTCATAGTGTAGCAGTTACTACATCTGTTTTACATGCAAAAGGTCCTCAGTTCGTGCCCCAGTGGAGCCATGTTCCATGGTCTATAGCCAAACCAGCCTGAACAAGCCCGATGTCTGATCTCAGAAGCTAAGCAGGGTTGGACCTGGTTAGTACTTGAATGGGAGACCACCTAGGAAGACCAGGTGCTGTAGGCATAAATAATAATAAAAAAGAAAAGTAAAAAAAAATCTGAAATCCCAATATTCAGAGACAATTGCTCCCATGTTTCTACTAAGGAATCACCACAAGAGTAACACTAGTGACTTCTCTCCCCACCATTCACTCTTTTCTACAGATGAGAATTGTTTTATAATCAGACAGAGCCTTTGGTAGAGTTTATGTGATTGTCCAGGATATGTTCAGCACTTTTCCTGCTTCCATGCAACAAAGCACGTGTTTCAGAGACAGATCGGAAGATTCATTACTCTCTGTTCCCACTGCTGTAGCCTAGTGGCACAAAGAGTAAAATTTCCCTTTACTGGTGTTTGGATAGGAGTTAAGTTTGCAGAATTAGAATCTCCTTTGGGTGGGTTATGCTGAGGTGAACCCCTAATGGAAATACTGGCATCTGGTCTGACCACCAATCCACATTCAACAATCCAGAGCTCACAGCATGAAACCTTATAGACATTTTGATTTTTATCTGCTTTCTGTATTTATTTGTAAATTTTTTTCATGTATATTCACTATCTATAAGATAGGAACGATCTTACCTTACAGAGTTGATATAAGAATGACATGGCATTAAACATTAATGCCTCCTACCTATGCTTGGCACATACTTAGTAAGAGCAGAAGTTAGTTAGTTTCTCTTTCATTCATGTTCCTGTTCTAAAAGGCACTCAGGATTTTAGAGGCAGAGATTTCCAAAGAGATCTCAATCTCCTCTGGCCTCTCTATTAATGTATGATCCTGTCTCAGAGTCCTGGTGGTTCTAGGCCTATTCACAGGCACTGGAGGGTGAAGCAAACTCAAAGTTGAAGATCAATACTTTTTGGAGAGTCAGAGAGCCTATCTTCTCCTGACACTACTCTTTAGGGCCAGAATCACCTTTTATCTTTGAAACTGATGGTGGCGGGGGGAACAGTTTTATGAAGTAGAATAATATCAAAGGTAGGATGTTAATAATATCTTTTAAAGCATAAGGTTTTAAAGGTTTGAAACTCTTAGGTATTTTTAGCTACTTACTTCTATTTCCTGTAACATTTTTAGCCAATACTATATAAGTACATAGAATTATGGACACTGACAAATGTGAACATCGAAAAAATGGGTAGACCAGTTTAGAAGAGAGTGTGTACCCACCTATATAAGCATTCAATTGCATTTCCAATATAATGAGCTGCCTGAATTCCACACCTAAACTTAGCCAATATATTTTCATCTGTTAGAAATTAGGAATTATTTAAAAATGTTCCCTGATTTTTATTTCAGCATTACCTATAAATCAAATTTCATAAAAATAAATTTGATTTTGAAACCATCTTGGAACTACTTCATTTTTTGTGTATTTGTCTGGTATGCAATATTTACAGACTTAGAAAAGGGAACATGAGAAATACAACCATGACCAAAACAAAAACAAAAACAAAAATCTCAAAAACAAGAAAACGCGACCAAAAGAAAAAGTAGAAGCATAATCATAAATTACAATGAATACTATGTAAAGCGTGAAAAGACAAATTCCATTGATTTAAAATACAAACAATGGAAAAGATGAATTACTAAGTTGATTTTTTAAAAAAGGAATGATGTGATTTTACACTCTACAAAGGAGTCTTCAGCTTTACTTAAGATTAAATTATTTCATTTAGTTAATGCCTTAGTGGTTTTAAGCGTAATTTAGTTTATAAAAATTCAAATTTCATGTACCTGTTCATGGAGGGATAAGTTCAGTAAAACATAATAAGCTTACAGTATCTTGGTAAGTTTCTCTACCATCCTTCAAGTTTGTCTTGCATGTTCACAAACTTTTGCTTGACACATTTACCTCTGTCTGGAAAGCTCCTCTCTTCTGGTAGTTAAATACTTAGGATTTACTCCTCCTCCCTGAAGCTTCATTTGGAATTTCCCCCCTCTTTTTTCTCAGACTGCAATTTGCTCTGCCCCATGATAGCACTTAACTTGATTTTTGTACAGTCAGTTATTCTCATTTTTCTTTTCCACTAGATTACTTTTAAGATGAAGGCTCTGTCTTCTGCTTCTCTGTAACCCACAGTACCTAAAGAGCAGAGTTTTAAATATGACAGAAAATATGAGAGTAAAGATGTTAAAGAGGTCCTAGATTGGAGACTATTCACTCACCCGACAATTTCAAATATTGAGTGTGTTAAGCAGAAAAAAAGTTTGGAGTTTTTAGGCTTAAGAGAACATGGACTTTGAGTCACATGGCTGGTTTGAACCCCAGCTCTGCCACTTACACACTGTGTAACTTCTGACAAATGGATTAATATCTCAAGGTGTCACTTTCTTCATCTCTAAAACAGAGATGTAATAGTTATTACCTCACAGACTTATTGGATATGCAAAAGCAGATATAGGTGAAAAGAGCTTAGAATGGTACCTGGCACACAAACTCTTGGTATGTGTTAGCAATTATTATTAGTTATAAAAGCATATCGATACACTACTTACATGAATGCATAGTTCAGGACTATGTTCCCATTACATTAAATGAGAAAAAATGACTTAAAAATAAGACCTATAGCTTATTCTAATATTATGAAAGTGATTACTGGTTATTTCAATTTTCTTTGTACTTTAATTTTTTTCTGAATTATCTATATATATTAATTTATAGTAAGAAATTAGATATTGTTTCTTAACTCATTTAGAAAAAAAAGTGAAGCTTGCTGCCAGCATTAATTTAATTTTCCATAAACATGCTCTTTGAGGCCGAAACAAATCTGACTGGTTTTCATTGTGAAAATAAAATATAAAAACTCTTCTTGGAGTTATTTCTAAGCAGAACTTGTCTCTAATCCTAATGTAACAGAAATGCATGTTGTGATCAATATTTAATAATTTTTTTGTGTGTGGTAAATTTCAAGGCACAGAACAACATAAAACAGAAAATCATATTCAGCACAAAAATATTGCATTTCTCTCTGGGTCTTCTTGCCATCCTTGTCATTATGTGAGCAGCGAAATTTGCAGTGACCAGTTGGATTCTGTTTCCCTGATGGTGGTGGTATGCTCCTGGGGAAATGTCTTCTAGACAGGCGAAGAGGTGTGACATCATCAGATCACGGATGACCCTGAAGATGTTGCTGCCCTGGCTTATGATGCTTTTCCAGTATTTTTTCAATCAACGTCAGTCTGAAATTTACATGGCTGATTGTGTGCTCAGGATTGTCCTTCTTGAACAGGATATGGGAGTTCAGCACTGTAATGTTTAGAAAGTGGCAAAAGAATGTCTTATACTAAAACATGTACCTTTTGCGCTCAGATAAGAAGTGAGCATCTGATCAGCCAAGTCCACCGCTACCATATTCTTGTTATAATCCACAATGACACATGGCTTCTTAGTTTTCTTTCCATTTCTGTTAATCTACTTCAATCAGAGAATCATTGTAGAATGTTGACAATATTGTCACCTCTTTCTTGTCACACCATTTTGGTGCTATAAGTTCACCACAGAATCTGGCTATGGTTGTCTCCTCTGAGATCCTTTTTTTCAGATCATTTGGCATCTGTTTTCTGTTTAAACGGGCTGTCCCAACTGCATCAGTCCTATTTTGATGTAATTCTCTGAAAAGAGTGGGAGATGTCTGGCAAACTTTGGGAGTAAGGTTAGGACTGTAATCTGTGAGTTATCTAGAGGTAAATGCTTCAGCCTCAAGTGCCACTGGCGAGTATTCTTGGGGCAAATGGGAAATAGGTTAAAAAACTAAAGACATATATAAGTAAAAATTTGAAATAGGAGATGATATAACTCTGTGAATATAGACCAAAAATGTGAATTTGACTCAAAATTATGTTGAGAGAATTCATGAAAAGCAAACTCTCCCTTCAATCATGAACCACACCAGTAAGGAATCTGAAGGGAAACATATAGGAAACTTCTGGGAGTTTTCTGATAAGCCGATGTTACACACTGGGTTCCCTGGAAACATATGATTATCTTTCAATGTCGAGATGGAGTTTGAGTTTTAAACTGTTTATGAGGGATCAACATTTGGGAAGGAAGGAGGAGGAAGAAGTCAAACTGTGATTCTGCCCCACCAAGACCTTGGTAACGCTGTTGGATCTCTGGTTTGGATATGGTCAGCCCCAGTGTCCCGGATCAGACCCTGACTTATTTAATCACTGAATGGGGACTGCCATATTTTACATATATTGTCAAATGATATGTAATAGTAATGTTTTATGTTGTATTTGTTTTACCCTTAAAATTTCCAGATAAGGAGTCTGAAACACAGAGAAGTTAAATATCTCTCTCCAGATCACATAGTGAATTTAATATCAGGTAGCCTGACTCTAGAGATTAATATATTAACTACCATGTTACTGTGCTTCAGAGAAAGAAAACTTGTAATTGCCAAACATGAGTTAAGTCACTAGGCCAAGGTAGGTTTTATTTCAAGATAATGAAATGAATCACAGATTGAATTCTATAAATATTCTTGGTAATGATTTAGATTGTGAAAATTCATAGAGAGATAGGTATAAGGAATGAACATATATCATAACAATTGACCAAAAGAAAAGATGAGTTATGCATATGAACCATAAATTAGAAAAGCTAAAAAGAAAAACAATAACATGGAGTTGAATTATCTCAAAAAAATGTAACGTTCACTTCAAATAATTGATATCTCTAGGATACAATAATCTGGAGTCTAGAGAAAAACAAATGAGTGGTAGAGAAGGTCCATGAAAAACTAACACTAGATTTATCTGTACTCTATCTTTAAAAAAGATATTTCTGATAGTAGCAAGGGTAATAAAAATAAAACCCTGAGTTTGAGAATATATTTTCTTTAAAGAGTGTAGGATACTCTCTTATTTAATTTTGTTTTTTCTTCACATACCCACCATGAGTGTGCGAATCATTCCATTTCTTTTACAAATAAAGAAATTAGGAGGCATAACAAAAGTAGCAAAGATCAAGTTATCTTCAGCCAACCTTCCTTCACCAAGGACATCAGATAGAAACAGGACACATTGCTTTACAAATGTATCTCCTACTGAAGAATCATAATAGCAACATGTCCCAATTCTCCTTTATGTTCTTTATATATTTTCTTCCTTTCTTATCTTTCTCTATGTGCCAATATTTTCTCTCTTCCCACTTGTTATTTTTACATAAAGAAAATATTCATTGCTTCCTGGAATCCTATAACCCTGCAAAATGAGAAGCATAGTGGCCCAGAAGGAATGGCAGTAGCAGCATATATACCACAGGTTTGATAGCTAAGCATTTAATTAAATCAGACTTTTCCACAGGGGCCATAGAATATCTAGACTGAATTCCAGTTAGAGGATTCTTGAGCAGTCATCATAGCAGGAAAACCAAGAGTTGAATTTTTGTTTTTGTTTTCGTTTTTAGCAAAAGTATTAGGCAAGCAATGTAGTAAAAAATATAGTATCAAATAGCAATCAGTTTTAAATATTTTAATTCTGACCACAAATAAAAAAAGCAATTCTTTTTAGCATTCCAAATAACAAAAGCTGCTGTTTTCTTCTACAGAAATACATCACCATTGGGGATTGCAACACCATTTGCTCAGGAATACAAATCTTGTGGCTGGGACCTGTACATGAAGGCACTCACTAGTCATCATGTAGTGACAAAGTCTGAAAGTGTCAGGGGTCAAAGGAACCAAAGGAGTACCTACCTTTTGACCTGTGCTCTGAATCTCCCCTATTCTCTATCCTCTTAAAAATACTCTTAGATAACAGTCAAGATGCTGATAATTAACCAATTGAAAAGAATGGATTAATTTGGCTAACACCTTTGTTATCAATATCACTCCTCCCATGAAGCATTTGTCTAAACAATTTTGCCTAGAAGAATAAATCTTCTTAGATTAAGTATTTGGATTTTAAGCATCATGAACCAAATGGTTGTAAGATGTTTTGGAGTTTTTAATTCAAATCCCTTCACATCTTGTAGGCCTAACTATATACATATATTATATGAAGGTATATACATGTAGATGAATATAAATGCATGTATGTATGTATCTAATTTAAATCAGCACAAGGTTTGTCTAGTAACTAAATCAATGGTTAGACCAATTAGATACTTCTTTTTTTATTTGACAGTTACTTTATTTGGAGTTTTTCTGAGTCTTCTTTTTTTTTTTTCCCCCTCTACTTGGGTGAGATAAATAAGTTTGATGGATTTAAGTACTTTCTTAATGCTGTTAAAAAATTTACTTTACCAAGTGTTAGTAGATGCTACAGAGCCATATTAATTACAAAAACAATTTGACTTCTACAGGAATAGAAAAATAAACTAATAGACCATAACAAAGCTCAGAAGAAGACATAGAGGACATAGCTTATGATATAATTTCTTAAAAAGCAACATAAAATGATAGATTTTATTTTTTAGTAGATAGTATTTAAATAATTGGCTAATTATTTGAAAAAAAAAAAAAAAAACTAATGTGTTTCTACCATATGCCTACATATGGGTTATATGCCTAAATGTAAAAGGTAAAACTCTAACTTAATAATAAGAAAAAAAAAAAAAAATAGGAGGATCTTTTTGTGTCCTGGGAGTAAAAAAAGACTTCTTCACAAGTCTCTAAAAGCTCAAACCCAAATTTAAAAAATTGATAGATTAAATTTGTTAAATTATTAAATTATTAAAATTCTAGATTTCTGTTCAATAACAAGAAAAAAGCTAACAGACAGAGTAGATAGTGATAATTGGACTATTAAATAGCAATAAAAATTACTATCAAGACTATACAATGGTTTTCTACAAATCGACAGCAAACGAAGAAAGCTGATGGAAAAAAGGGGACAAGATGATGAACAGACAACTCTCATAAGAGGAAGTCCAAATGACTACCAGATATGTGAAGAAATGCTCAAACTCTCTAATGAGTAAAAAAAGAAAATTAAAATATCAGATACCACTCTTTTGCATAAGAATATCAAAATTATAAAGGTTTATAAAGCAAAATGTTGGTAAAGATATGGAAAGACAAGAACTCTTTTTGTGTGCTGTTGATGGAAGTGTTTATTAGCACAGCCAGTCTAAAAAGTGACATGAAACTCATAGATAAGTTAAGTACGCATGTGCCTTATGATTCAGCAAGTACAATCCTGAGTATACTTTCCAGGACATTTTTATGCACATCCACAAGCAGTCATGCAGAAGGAGGTTCAAAACAGCACTTTCTGTGTCATTAAGAGAATTGAAGTCCATCATTAGCTCAGGGAATAAATGCGTGACATGCGGATGCATTGCATAGCATTCTGTGAGAGGGGGTCGGAGGCAATGGACCAGGTTTCCAAACAACAACATGGATAAGATGAAAACACAGCATTGAGTGAGAAAAGAAGACAAAATGAGATTTTAGCTCAGTGTATGCAAAACCACATGAGCACACTGAACAACTTATCTAGCCGTAAGTATGTAAATCAAGGACATGAGAAAAGGTGCCTGCAAGGTGAACAGCAAATGGTGAGTGGGAGTGGGGATTGAGAAAAAAATAAATAAATAAAACAGGGAGGGGCCTTGCCCAGACTGATTTGCTATGAAATGAAGAGAATAACCATTGAAGTCCATCAAAAGAAGAAATAAAAATATTATTAAGAAATAAAAACTTGATGTAAACTTTCATAAAAGTTTCTATTACATTTAAAATAAACTTCCCAGCAGCTTCCCTGGGCCTGCGTGCCCCCTGAATGACCTGGTGCCTGTCTATCTATCTTAATACATTTCAGCCATATGGCCCAAACTCAATGCCTGAGGCATACCACAAGCTTTCATACTTCAGACTCATTCTTCATCGGATATCCTTTTCATGGAAGGCTACTTCTCCACCTTTTGGGCTGGCTCATCACTTCTTATGGATATGATCCCTACTTGTACTTTCTAAAAGGTACTCCTCTCTTATCCTCTATCACAGCCATACTTTACTCTTTGGTTGCACTTACAACAATTTGCAGCTATTTTATTGTTGTTCACATACCATTTATTTCCTGCTAGCAGGTGAACTCCATTAGGGAAAGTGCTGTGTCTGCCCCACTTATTGCTATATCTGTAAGCATAGAGCTATAGTTAGCGCTAACATTTGTAGCATGAACGAATGAATAAACTTTAGGCACAAAAGTTTACAAGTTTTCAGAACTTGAGAATACTCAATAATTATATTATTAATTATTATAATTAATTAATTAATTAAAATTATTTATCATTTAACTAATAATTGAATTGTCAGTATAAAACTTAATGATATCTGTTTTCTTTTCCAGCTTGGTGGTTTTGTCTTTATAAATGTGCCTCTTACCTTCCCTCCACAAATATCTATATTGCTTTTTAATATTTGAATTTATTCAAAATATCAATATTGTTGCTATTATATAATTATAGCTTTCAAGCATTGTAGATATATTTCAGGTATTCTTTTTTCACAAAGAAAGAATATATATATATTATATAAACATAATCTTTGTGAAGAAAGTAAAAATGATACGGTATGACCTTAAATGATTCATTTATGAAAGAAAGAGCAATCAAAACTTCTAAATAAATTACATTTTGCCTTTTAAGATTTTAAAATACCTATTAACATCAGCTGGAACTCCCTACATTATGGGAGAGCTATTTTTCTTGGAGAAACTGAGTCACAAGAGGATTGTTTAAGGTCACACAGTGAGTCAATGACTTTGCTCGGAATGAAAACCCAGAGTGCTGACTCACTGCATTCTGGGTGGTGAGTGCTCAGCCACAGTCCTCAATCACCATACTCAGTCAGCCTGAGGTCAGTAACTGATTTAAAATCATACCTCTCTTCAGTCACGGCAACTGGAACTCTGTAGATACTGACATGTGTCCTGTGGTATTTCTATTTTCCTTAAAAAAGGAAAGACTATAAATAAAACAACCAAAGTACACTAAAACAGTAGGAAAGGGAAAGAATCTTTAAACTTTTATTTACATTTCATAGACAATATAAAAACCCCAAAGCCCTCTAAAACATCCAGGCACAATAAGACGTTCTACCAAGAACAAAATTCTCAGTAGTTCCTCACTCTTAACAACCCAAGGGACATCAGCATATTCCTACTCTGTCATAAATGCTTTCAATTATAAATAAAGTGGGTTAATTGCTGAAATGGTTGGTACTTTTGTATGCCAAGGTCAGTTGTATTTATGCAGTCAGTCAGTTATTCATTCACTGTATACTTATTTTGTGAGTTAGGCACCATGCTAGGTGGCAGGCACAATCCAGTTCTCAAGGAGCTTACCTTCTACTTTCATGAGTAAATTAAACCATAATTCCTCATGAGATGAGCATAGAAGACCAGACTTATTTTATTTTTTTCGTATTATACTATTTACTGAAAAATGATACTAATATTATCAAAACTTTTTCTAAAAACATACAATATCTGCAGATATTTATTAGTGCTAAATTTTAAAAGAAGCAAAAATTATTTGAAGATGTGAACTTTTTGCTATGCACACTGAAAATGAGCTGTGATTGTGAGTAATGAAATGTGTGGTTTGTTACTGGTCAGAAATGACAAGTCATTTTATATTCATAAGGATGTAGATATCATACATCTTTGAAAATCAGACTTATTTCCATAGTAGAACTGAATGAGGCTGAAATAGTCAGCTGATTATTTTCACTATGACCCTAGTATACTGCTAAACTCTATAGTAGATATTCAGAATCCAATTTAATCATAACCATATGCAAGTGACTTTGAGTGCAGTTAAAACGCATACACAGTTTCCAAGTGGAAACCTGATAATCAGGGAATTGTAATCCTTCTATGGTTAAGAAAATATGTGTTTCTCACGATAAATTACAATTTAAGCTTTAAAATTGATTTCTAAAGAGTGTCATATTTTTCTCACAAATACACTTGTGAGATTAAAAAACAAAGGGTAAATATTCCAAGAATAAGTTATATTGAAATGGAGAATCTCCCATTCAGGGTTCCACAGAAAATTAAATTTTTGTGGTTAATGAGTACTATATTAAGATGTTCTATGTAGAAATCCTCATACATGGTCAGAACAGAGGCCAGGATCCCTGACTCACAGTCTTCAGCTCTTGACTACTACCTTACTTCAAATTCCCCCGACGCCGCTGTTGTGAGGGAATAACATGAATGAAAACTGCGAGGAACGAAATCCTCAACTTGCAAAAAGCAATTCTTTGAGAAGCAACATGGTGTAGTAGTAAGAATTTTGCAGTTAGAAGAACAGCGTCGAAATCCCAAGCACATATATTTTTTTATCTCTTTGAATTTCAGTTTTCTCATCTCGAAGGTAGAGATAATAATGCTTAGCTGTTAGGGTAGATCATGATATAATTGCCATGATGATGATGATGATAGTGGTGGTGGCGGTGAGGATAGCTAACATTTATTTTTTGCAGCAGACTCAGTGCTGGGTGCTCTGCAGGCCCCGTGCAGTCTAATGTAGTGGTAAGAACATGAGCTTTGATGGAGTCAGAAAGATCAGGGTCTGAGAAGTGGTTCTGTGAATACTATAGGCCCTTGGGTAACATTTTATGTTTCCGAATCTCACTTTTTAAATCTATAAAATGGGACTAATAATCATACCTTATTCTTAAAGTTGTGAAGATCAAATTTTTAAAAACGTGTGTAACATGTATGTAAATGTATCCTCAGTGCCTGGCATGTGTTGGGTCTCTTCCTTCCTCTTTGATGAGACTTGAGCATATGTAGCTACTTCTCCTCTGATGAAGATAAATTATTAAACCTAACCCTGACTTAGTTTTCTTTATGAGTGTGGAGAATCCCTTATTCCTCCAAAATACAAACAGGGCTATTATTGGCTTAACTGTGTCCCAGTAAATTTCTTTGTGATAAAGTGATATCACATGGGCGGGACCTAATCTAAACTGAATGGTGTCTTTATAAGAGGAAATTTGGACACACAAACAAAGAGGGACACTAGGGATGCACATACATAGTACAATGACCATGTCGGGACACAGAAGGTGGCCTTCTGCAAGCCAAGGAAAGAGACTTGGTTTTAAGCCTGCCGCCACTTTAATTCTGGCCTTCTAGCCTCCAAAACTGTGTGAAAATAAATTGCTGTTGTTCATGCTATCTGGTCTAGTAGTATTTGTTATGGTATCCTTATGGAAATAATACAAGGGGTTTCCCTACCTGCAAAATACTTGATGACATCCTTTAAAAAGGAGGCTAAGTGTTGCCAGCTTTCTGGTCAGTACCTGTGGCTGGCTCAGCTGTGCCACCAGTATAGTGTCTGAGACACAGGTTCCAGGTATTCACTGTCTAAACTTCACATAAGAATTCTGAGCTCTGTTTTTCTTTTGCTCAGAGGATTTTGTTGTTAAAGTGAATATTTGTGTGATCCGTTTTTTTGCATACACCATTGGTTTGGAAAATGCACAATGAGTAAAACCTAGCATAGACTGTGTCAGAAAAAATGGATAAATATTGAGAAGAAATGGATGGGAACACAAGGAATATAAAAGGTACACATCCTTCCATACAGCACACAATGTTTATTATATGACTCTGAATATGGCTTTATATTAATGCTTTGGTGAAAAATTTATACTTTATTAGCTTTTAAGAAGAAATATGTTCTGACTTCTATGGATATTAAAAAATAGACTATCATATACTTGAAAAAATTGGACGTTTTTATAAAAGCCTCGAGGCACTTGAGCTTTCACAAGATGCAATATAAAACCAGTCTACTTTTAAACAATGAATAGTAGTGAAGGAACAAACCTAAGAGAAGAGGAGTCAGGAATAACTTTGACTATGAAAGGTAGGATTGTTTAGAATGTGAAAAGGTGGCCAGTGGAAAGCCTCTAGAGTAGCAGAAGAGAAAAAGAAAGAAACCACAAAATTATTAAAGAAGACATTGAAGGTATTGTAGAAATTATTAATTATTTTTGCCTAATATTTAGCAGACCTATTAATAGGTACCCAGGCTATAACTATGATTGAGAGAAGACAAAGATTACCCTCACTCCCATCCATTCCCACTGCCTCATCATCTGTGGGCCGCCTTTGCATATACTGTTTCTTCTGCCAGAAATGCCTTCCTTATTCTTGCTTCTAAGGAAACTCCTTATTTCTTGAAGAGCCAGATCATTGTCACATTGTTGTATGCTTCCTGCCCCTCCTAGACATATTTGTCATCCCCTAAACTGTATCCTCCATTCTTTTTTGTTAGCATGACACCGTGTACTCCTTGATTATGACCCTTAGCACAGTGTCCTGATTCTCTGAGCTAATGCATCTATTTCCCCTAGCAGATCAGAGACACATGAAGGCAAAGACCTTATTTTTATAACCTAAGTGACTTACTCTGTGCCGACCATAATATAACATGCAATACAAGTTTGAAAAAAAAGTCATTTCTTCAAATATAAATAGAAAGACATTTCAAATATAATAAATAGGCATGTTTGTTTTATGATCATCAATATAGTTTCACTGGAAAAATTCAAATTATGCAGAACTACAGTGAGCAAAATGGGATCATCGTTACTAAATCTACTGAGGCTATAATATTCTTTTTTCACTGAACAGTATGTATGTAGATACTTTCATATTGGTAGCTCATGTTTACTGGTAACAGCTCTGTAGATCTCATAATTTGTATTTACTGTAATGTAAATAATCACTCACCTGTTCATTGCCACTTAAGTTTTTACCTCTTTTTTTTGTCTGTTTGTTTGCTTGGTTGTTTTTGCTATCACAGTTAATAAAACAATGCTCACCTTTGTACCTACGTCTTTCAACACATGTTCTGGTATGTTTCAAAAAAAAAAATAGATTATCAGATATGGAATTGCTTCAACAAAGGAGATGTACATTTCAAATGTAGACATTGACAATTTGCTTTCTAAAGAGGTTTTACCAATTTAGATTGTCTTCGACAATATAAGTTCTTGTCAATGAATTCTATGCAATAATACATGTTATTAGTCTTTGGATTGTGCTATTCTGATAGAAAATATGTCATTAAAACCCATTATTCTCCTGATGGCTAGTGAGAATGAATCTAATTTCAAATGTCTATCGGGAAGTTAGATTTCTTTTCAAATTGTCTTTTTTATATTTTTTGTCCATTTTTAAAAACTTATGTTTGACAAGTTTATTTATAACAGGTTCTTATATAGTCTGATATTAATGTTTAGTTGTTAAATAAATAAGTCATACACATTTTTTCCCAATTGTTACTTGACTTTTAACATTTATATGGTATTTTTGTGTTGAAGTTTTTGTTTAAATATATTTTTTAAAATGTAGCCAGATGTGTTAGATTATTCCTTATGTTTTCTAGAATGTTTAAAATCTTGCTGAGGAAGCCTTTAAATACCTCAAATTACAAAAATATTCTTCCGTATTTTATTTGTTTTACAACTTACTCTTTATGTTTAGCTTCTTTATTTGTCTGGAGTTTATTTTTGCATATTATATGACATGTAGAGGTCTAACTTAATGTTTCCTAAGTGAATAAACCACAGTCACAAACTATGTATTAAATAGACCACATCATTCTCCTGTTGATTTGAAATATGGCTATTTTCATAAGTATCTGCACATATTGGTGAATAGGGTATTGGTGAATATCCTATTCCATTCTACTCATTTCTTTCTATATTTGCACCAAATATAAGAATGACTTAATTACTTTAACATCATAGAATTTTGGGGAATACGGTAAGGCAAGTCTTCTTTTATTCTTTTTAAATATTTTTTATTTTTCAATTATAGTTTACATACAATATTATACTAACTTCAGATATACAACATAATGATTACACATTTATATAACTTATGAAGTGATCGCTTGATAAGTCTAGTACCATCTAACACCATACATAGTTATTACAATATTATTGACAATATTCTCTATGCTGTACTTTACATCTCTGTTACTGTATTTATAACTGGCAATTTGGACATCTTAACCTCTCCCGCTTTTACACTTATTATCTCAACACCCTTCCCATATGGCAACCATCAAAATATTCTCTGTATATATGAATTTGTTTCTGTTTTATTTGTTCATTTACTTTAATAGAGTTTTAATTCCTTACTCTCT
>NW_011888824.1:8344877-8358002 GCF_000151845.1 Pteropus vampyrus | reverse complement strand
TATATGACATGTAGAGGTCTAACTTAATGTTTCCTAAGTGAATAAACCACAGTCACAAACTATGTATTAAATAGACCACATCATTCTCCTGTTGATTTGAAATATGGCTATTTTCATAAGTATCTGCACATATTGGTGAATAGGGTATTGGTGAATATCCTATTCCATTCTACTCATTTCTTTCTATATTTGCACCAAATATAAGAATGACTTAATTACTTTAACATCATAGAATTTTGGGGAATACGGTAAGGCAAGTCTTCTTTTATTCTTTTTAAATATTTTTTATTTTTCAATTATAGTTTACATACAATATTATACTAACTTCAGATATACAACATAATGATTACACATTTATATAACTTATGAAGTGATCGCTTGATAAGTCTAGTACCATCTAACACCATACATAGTTATTACAATATTATTGACAATATTCTCTATGCTGTACTTTACATCTCTGTTACTGTATTTATAACTGGCAATTTGGACATCTTAACCTCTCCCGCTTTTACACTTATTATCTCAACACCCTTCCCATATGGCAACCATCAAAATATTCTCTGTATATATGAATTTGTTTCTGTTTTATTTGTTCATTTACTTTAATAGAGTTTTAATTCCTTACTCTCTCTCTTTTCCTTCCGGTATCCCTATAATGTAAATGTTGGTATGTTGGATGTTGTCCCAGAAGCCTCGTAACCTATCCTCATTTTTTTGGAGTCTTTTTTTTTTTTGTTACTGTTTCGATTGTGTGTTTTCTGCTACCTTATCTTTTATATTGCTAATTCATCCTCTCCTTCATCCAATCTGCTGTTGAGTCCCTCTAATGTATTCTTTATTTCTGTCATTATATTCTTCATTTCTGACTGATTCATTTTTATGTTTCTTATCTCAATTTTTATGTTTTCTATCTCTTTGGTAAAGTTCTCACTGAGTTCATCTACTCTTGCCCTAAGTTTATTGAGCATCCTTATTACCTGTGTTTTGAACTCTGTATCAGGTAGATTGCTTGTCTCTATTTTGTTTAGTTCTTTTTCTGGAGTTTTGTCCTGTATTTTAATTTGGAGCATGTTTCTTTGTCTCTTCATTTTGGCTGCCTCCTTGTGTTTGTTTCTACATATTAAGTAAAGCTGCTATGTCTTCCAGTCTTGGTAGAGTGGCCTTATGTAGTAGGTGTCCTATGGGGCCCAGTAACACAGTCTCCCTGGTCGCCTAAGCCATGTGCTCCAGGTGTGTCTGCCCTTTGGGTGTGTTTGTAGAGGTGGTTGGATGGTGTTTGGCATGGACTAAAGCTGGCCATATAATGTGTTGACTCTGGGGCCTCTTGGGAGGGCCTCTGGTGCCAGCCAAAATCAGCTGCTGCCTGTTCCCTGTCATGGGCAACCTGGTATGAACTACAAAATGATCTGCAAATGGCTTCTGCTTTGCTGGATTTGGAGGTGCCTGGGAGAGGCCAAGTTGTGAACTGAGGCCAGCTGCCACAAGTTCCAGGCTTGGGGGCCACTTAACAAGAGGGACAGGGCATGCTGAGACCAGATAATGTTTGTTTGGGGATTGTGGACTTTTGAAAGATTTTAGAAATGTCTATAGCATGAGTCAAGACAGGTTGTTTGTATGGAAAAACTACTGAAAGTGACTTAGGTGGGCCTGAAAGTTAGGTGGAGCAAGGTCTCAGAGAATCGCCCGGGCAGGATGAATAGTGTTAGCTAGGTTAGTAGAGACTCAGATAAGGTGCCTGCAGTTTGGCTGAGGGGAGGGCTCAGCAAAGGAACAATGGCTTCTGCCAGCACTTCTGTCTAGGAGAAAGCTGCCCCCTCCAACCCTTGCCATGAAGCCAGACAATTCCACTCTTCCCCATATGTTCCTGATGCTCTTCTGAGCCTTTGCCCCAGCGTTGGAGCTCAGAATGAGTGAGTCTATCAGCAAATAAATTTGTGTGTGGGTACTTTTGGAGTAATGCTTGGGACTCCAGCAACCCTCTATCTCACTCAGTCACAATTGCCACTTTTTTTTACAGACAGAAGTTTTCGGGACTTCTCTTCCCAGTATTGCAACCCTAGGTTTGGGGTCCTGGTGTGACTCTGGGACACTTTGCTCCTCAGGGAGGATGGCTTCAGATGAGATTTTCCTCCCAATTTTTAACCATAACATGTGCATATGGGACCAGACTATTATTAATTAATAAATCCATGATTATTAATTAATAAATCCATTAATTATTATTAATCAATAATAGTTATTGATTATGAATTATTGATTTGTTTGAGGAGAACTGAGTTATTTATGAAACCAAGTTTCTCCATCTAGGAACATGGTATAATGAATGGCTTTAATTATGTGATTTTGGGAAAATCATAAAAGCTCTCTGTACTTTAGTTTCTTCATCTACAAATGGGGATCCTAACAGTACTAGTCTCAAAGTGTTATGAGGATGAAATGAGATAATATAATGAAAGAGTAGAAGATACTACCTGATATTTAATATGTGCTAGTAGATAATGTTATTATTATTGTTATTATTATTAATCGACTAGACTACTCTGTCAGTAAAATTTTTTATTCTTCATTTAGGTCTTACACATTACTTACTAAATTTAAATGTAGGTATTTTATATTTTCTAATTGATGTTGTGGTTGTATAAATTACTGAATTTTAGCTATTGATACATAACTGAAAGCGTTGACTAGACTTATAGTTCTTTTAAAAGTTTTCCAGATAACTTTTTTAGCTTTTTAAGGAAAGCAATCACACTATCTGCAAATATTGACTTTCCAAGACTTATGCCTCAGATTGTACTTGCCTCGTTGAATTAACAAGGCTTAATTATGGCAGTGGTCACAGACTCAAATGTCTTTCAAGGCCTATTAACATAAATTAGTGAAGTAGAAACTGAGTCAAAGAGGGAAACTTTAGTAAACTGGGAAATGCATTCTTTGTCTAACGACATCAAAAATATAATGAGAGGACCAATCTATTTGATTCAAGGAATGCCATTTTTTGGCTCTTTATTTATGTAGTCATCACATTAGATTAGCAGTTCTAAAAGTATAGTTGGTGTCTCTTGGGAGATCTTAACATCCTTTCAAGATCAAAACTATTTTCACAATCATACTAAGACATCATTTGCTTTATTTTTATGTTGATACTTATGTTGGTAGTACAAAAGCACTTTGTGGGTAGCACTGTTAGCTCTGTAGTACAAACAAAGGCAGTAGCTCTAAATTGTCATAGGAACCATTGCATTTTTTATTGCCATGTGCTCATGGTGAAAAAAAAAAAGTCAGTTTTACTTAGGAATATTCTTGATGAAGCAATAAATTTAATATTGGTGTGAAGAAATGGGAATATGCACAAAGCACTTGTGCTACTTACCAAAGAGTAACAGCTGTCTTGAGGAAAAACATTTATGCAGTTGATTTCTGAGCTAAATGAACTAACTCTTTTTTTTTCATGGAACCCTATTTTACTTGAAGTAAAAGCTACAGATAAACTATGGTTTGGGGAAATTGGGCATTTGGCAGAAATGTTCTCAAAAATGAATGAATGAGCCTTTACTTCAAGGAAAACAATTGCAATATTTGCTGTCAATGATGAAATTCAAGCTTCTGATTTAAAAAAAAAATAGAATTTTGAAAAACATTTAACCAATGTTAACACTAGGAGCTTCTCAATATTAAAAGACTTTTCTGAATTGGTCAGTGGTGATAGTAAAAAATATTATGAAATGTGTCAACATTTAGAAGATTTGTATTATTCAGTGACTCAATATTTTCCATAAGATTAATGTGCAATATTACAAAACCATGCTTGGATAAAAGATCCATTCAAAATGCAAATAGACCAATAGATTATAATGTAGCAGAGTGTGAAAAGTTTATTGATATGGTTTCAGATCACACATTATAATTATCTTAAGAAACTATAGCTTGTTGAGTTTTGATGTAGTATCACAGCTGATATTAACAATTACCCAAAGGTTGACTCTTTTCTTTTCCAACTACTAATCTGTGTGAAGCTGGATATTCTTTGTTTACTTCAACCAAAACAATATATTGCAACACAATATTGCAAAATATTGTACAAACCAATATGAGATTCTACTGAGACATTAAAAATCTATTAAAATAAAAAATGTAAATGGTACTCTTTTTACTAATTGTTTTCTTTGGAAAATATAGTTATTTTTCATAAAATTGATATTTATATTAACTAAATTATATATTAACTGTAAAATCACCCACGTGATGGGTTTATTGTTATTTTTAATGTATTACTAAGTAAATATTTTTTAAATTTTGCAATTTTTACTGCAAAAACTCACCCTTCCCATATGACTTAGATAAAACTCACTACAACTCTTTCTCCTGATTCCCTTGAGATTCTCAATGAATGTCTTTTTTACCTTTGACCTTGCTAAACACAGGCCCTCTAAATTTTCATTCTGTTTCCTAAATCTGTTTCTCTGAAAAAAAATTTCTTATTCAACTTATTGACTGAGACCTCTTTGATTACAAAAACTAATTCCACTATGAAATCACCCCTCCTATAACTTGTATACTCCTTCTTATAAAAGTCTAGAGCAAAACTCCCTGCCAAAATACTCTGACCTGCAGACCTAGAATGTTCTTTCTATTGAAATAATAGCTAAATAAAATCAAGTTCTTCCTCACTCGTTCATTGATTTTTGTTGTTCTTTGCCTTTGACATTAAAAATAATTTTATATTTTTGTTATCTTCTAACTTTCTAATATATTGAAGCATACAAAAATAAAAACTCTGGACTGGTTTTTATTTTTAAAAACATAAAACATTCATAATGCAAAATTCATCTGTTTAAACTTCATCCTCATAAAATGAAGCCGTATTTCAATATGTACATACAATTTCCTCTATGATTTCATTCAGGAGAAAAAAAGAACCAGATGAATCAGGCAGAAGTTATGTGGCAATAGAAGAGAAAGGTCTTCCAAGTAAGCCACACAAAAAGATGAAAGGTAACTACACATACAGTACAATTTGTAGAGCGTAGGGAAGCCCTCCAAATCCTAAAAAACCTCTCCTTTATGGTTGTGTGCGTGTGCGTGTGCGTGTGCGTGCGCGTGCGTGTGTGTGTGTGTGTGTGTGTGTGTGTGTGTGTTGGATGGAGGGCATAAAGAAACAGATAATGTGAGACATCCGTTTAACACTGGCCATTGATATCAGCTCATACCTCCGAAATAATTAGTTAGTTGCCTGTTAAGAAAGGAAGATGACAGGATGGTTATCACAAAGTGAGAGTTGTGGGGGAAGGAGAAAAGAAGCACATGAAAGTTGCTGCAACTTTGAAAGTCTAATTGTTCTTCCTTCACTATTGTACCTACCATTCTTGATTTCAATATGTTGGTCTTTTCCACCCACTAACTCAGAAAATCAGGAAGCTCCCAAAGAGGCCAAGAGTCAAGTGTGTTTTAGGGCCTCTTAGTCCCTTCCCTAATTCTAGACACAGTCTCTTTCAGTCTAAGTGCTTGCTTAGGTGCTCTGGCCAAGAAGTGACCATCAACAGTGCTGAAACATACTAAAAAAGATATGCTCTTCCATATTGCTTGAATCTATAGTTCTTGTCGCCAGTACACTGCATTTTTAATAGTATGTACTATTAACAAAGTAAAAGTCAGTGGATAAAAGGTCTCTGGTGAATCTCTGCTCATGTAATGTTAACTTCCTATTAAGAGATATTATTCTCATCAAATGAAGAAAACTTAAAACACACACTTTAGGAAGCAGGTATATTTGTTATACTTTTACACATGTAATGCAGTCTAAAGAAAAATTAATAAGAATTTTACTAACTACATCCTGTACCGTTACAGAGAACTCAAGAGTTGAAAAGAAAAATAAACACCACTTCTGAATATTTTAAAAGTTATAACATTTATCTTTAGCTATTAACCCTAAAATATTTTTGATTGGTTTATATAATGCAACCAAATAACTCATTGTAAATTGAGCTATAAATTGATTGATAAAAAGTTAAAGTAAATCTTTACCAAACTTTTTCTACATTCAAATATTAACTATCAATATTAACTATCATTTCATATTATCCATAAAAATATTTGATAATTTTACTTTTAGAATTGTATAGCATCATTCTGCTAAAGAATTTAAATAATTTTATCTTTTGAGAATTAATTATTTTTATAACTTCCTAAGAAGAATTTAAATGCATTCAGAAATTTTAATTATTTGATTTCTTGCCTTCAGTAACACTAAGCATATTTTGATTGAGAACTGAAGTGAAATCAAATCATATCATATCTAAATTTATAGGAAGTTCCTTTCGTGCACAGAACTGAATATAAAAATAGTATTTGAGTTTAAAAAGTTTTCTACATAATAAGAAAAATTTAGAAAATTTAGGAAAACTATCAACATTTTGCAAATTTCAGGATTTACTAAATTACCCCAAATTTTTAGTGGATATTAAAGTAGCCTATCATTAGAAGATATATCCATTATGTGCTTTTTTGTGTGTACAGGTTGTAATAAGTATTTTAGATACTCATACTGCATAAAAATGTCATATGGAAGATTCTCTGGAGAATAAAATCTCACAGTAATTTATTTTTTACTATTATTCTATAGCAACTTTTTCTGAAAAGAGGACTGTATTTGAAGTGAGGGTCTACTTCATGAGAAAGAAAATCAAAAGCTTTTGGATTTAGGAAAGCACATTTAGCTAATGTGATAATCCTCTGTCATGCAGCTCTTGGAGGTCACTCAGCATACTTGTTATAACAACCTGAGAGAAGCTTTTCAGAGTTCGGTCCTCAGTGAATCAGTTCTCAGCAGTTCAGAACATACTGAAAGGAAGCACTGACTGTGAAATCATCTCCATGTTTTCATCAATAATATCTTTAACTGTAAAACCTTGAGGTGTGTTACATAAAACATAAGGAAAGCCCCAGACAGAAAAGGACCGATCAACCACTCTAGTTAGATGTTCTGTGAAAAGAACATTTGCTGAGTCCATGGACTTCAGTTCAAGTCTCAGCTTTGCTCCTAACTCCTGCATGACTCAGATTCCTGCTTTCCTGGGCTTCTTCACATGCATCATCCAGGAGATAAATTGGACCAGATGACCCAGAAAATTTCTTTTGACAAACTTAGCATGTTCCAAATGTAATTATTTAAGGAAATATGTTTTACTAGCTTGAACGTAAAAGCAAAAAAGTTTAACCATTATTCATTAAAAAATTAAAATTCTGAAAACAAAATAATTCTATGATATTTGTTAAACAAAATATATGCCCCGCATAAAAAAATACATTAAAGAAAAACTAATTAATATAGTTTCTCTTCCATCATCTTTCTCCAGTAATCCTTTTTTAGTTTTTACCAAGAATGTACGGTATAACTAAAATTAACAAAAGCAGTACTCTGTGCATGAATAATTCCTATCCAGTGATCAAGAGTGAAAAGCAATGACCATGTATTAAAGGGTCAGAACTGTGTGTCAAGGGATGGTCTACATTCCCACTGAGAACAAGGCAAAGCTCTTGGACCCCGTGACCCTGAGTCTGTTTCTTTACAAATTTCAAAAGAAGACTCAGTGAAGTGCTAAATAACAAACTTATCCACAGGCGCCTGAGAATGGATTTACTCTACAGGAAATTAAATTGGAGCTATTGAGGGCTTGAGTTCATCCTTATTTTTTTTTAAATCCAGTTTCTTACAACATAACCCAAGTCCTGTTTTCATCGTACCACCTACTTCCTCATTTGTGCATATAGAACACTGATTTTCTTAAACCACTAAAACATTAAGCTAAAACAAAAATGAGCATTATAAATACACAAAATTTTGTGAGTGTTTTTTTTTTCTTTTGGACATAGCCTTGTTCTGAAAAACAAAACAAAAAAATAATGTCAAAACTATAACAAAAACAAACTTAAGATTCCCTCCCTGAGACAGAGAAGAACCAAAATATAGCAGCACAGTTCAAGCTACTATACGGTAGAAAATCTCCCTTAGATTATTGTGAAGTTTCTTACTTAGTCACATGGACATAGATGTAGCTCATTTTCATTACAAAAATAAGGAGTTTCCCAGCTTGTACTTTTTAACCTTAAAATTGGAAAGGTAAATCCAATAAAGATAATAGAACAGTAAACTCTATGTTGAATAGATTTTACATTATAATTTGCAAGTTAGCTTGGAAACACTTATTCTTAATAGAGAGATACCTGGCTACAATTCCCTAACTCTATTAGACAAGAACTGTTAAAAAGAAGGAAGAAGAGAGGGATTGTGAAATATCTTCTTGTACTAATAAATTTAAGCAGAATTTTAACTTTTTATAGAAGTGAAAAGCAAATAACATATAGTTTTAAGTTCGGTTATGACATAATAAAAAAATTCAATAGTTTTTTTCTTTGATTTTTTTTTTATTATTATGGCGACATTGGCTAACGAAATCCAGTAAGTTTCAGGTGTACAATTTAGCAATAAGGCATGTGTGTGTGTGTGTGTGTGTGTGTACACACGTATACATATATATATATTGCATTGTGTTTTTCCTTGATTTTTAATGAGAAATGTCCTCATAACATATTTCTCACTGTTGAAAATTTTTTTCTTGCTTTCTATTTTATTACTCAGTAAAATGAAAGAAGAAAATGCCAAAACAGGACTTCATTTGAACAACAAAACAAGAATTATGACAACAGAAGAAATACTTAAATTTAACATGAATAATGAAGGTATCAAAATTGTTAAAGATGTTGTTTACCTTGGTTCAGTTGTTAGTTTAAATAAAGGCTGCAGTCAAGAAATCAAGAGAAGGCTGAGACTTGGAAAGGCAGCAATTGAAGAATTCCATCGAGAGCAAAGATGTGTTATAAAGACGAAGGGTAAGATCACCCTCACCTTTGTATTTTCAATTACTATGTATGAATATGCAAGTTGTACAGTGAAAAGGCTAATAGAGAAAAAAAATAATTTATTTGAAATATGGTATTGGAGGAGAGCTCCCTGGATACCCTGAACCACCACAAAGATCAACAAGTGGGTCTTAGAGCAAATTAAGCCTGAAACATTGCTGGAGGCAAAAATGACAAAACAAAAGCTGTCCTACTTTTGGCACATCATTAGAAGGCGGGTAGGGTTCTTCAAAAGAAAATAATACTGGTAAAAATAGAAGGTAGCAGGAAAAGAGGAAGACCATATATGAGATGGACTGACTCCATAAAAGAAGCCATAGGCATGAGTCTATAGAAGCTGAGAGGGCTGTCGAAAATAAGATATTGTGAACAACATCTTATTTTACATGGTCACTAAGAATTGGAGCCAATTCAATAGCATGTAAAAACAACTTTTTTCCTCTTGTTTCATCCCTTCCTTTTATGATATTTACCCTTAATTTTTTTCTTTTACCTCAATTTACCTCTGCAAAAATTCGATGTTGGGGCTCAGCCTCCAATGTCCTCACAAGCACTTTAAATGGAAGGCCCCACAGGGTATATGTAGGTGGGCAGTGTGCAAGAGAAAGCTGGGAAAGCTTCCAGGCTGCAGACCAGGGGGAAATGAAGTAGAGCTCAGATAGTCAAGCACACATTAAGAGTCTCACAGAAAAAGTCAGAATGACAGCTTCTCCTGTTTCTAGGCAGCTGTTCTTTCCCTATTCCAGTCCCTCTCGATGGGGGCTATACTTCCTCTCTGCTTCTCCTCCCAAAAGTAGTATAGTAAAGAACACATCTCGCTTCTCTCCAGGCCTTGTTCACTTCTTAGAGGGAGGCCCACCTTGCTTCTGCTCTTCATTCTATTATGACAGGAGTTCAGGGGAAAGCCTGCCTTAATCTTTTGTTTCAGTTTTTCCATCTGTACTTTAGTGCATGCATTAATCTAAACTACCACAGAGGAGCACTCTGAACTCCTGATAATTATGTCCTTCAGAACTTGAGATTCTTAATCTATCTATCTATCTATCTATCTATCTATCTATCTATCTATCTATAGATAGATAGATAGATAGATATTTTTTTTTTTGTCTATTTAGCGTGCCCACATACTAATAAAGGTGCATTTAAAGTCATCTACCACCATTTAAATTTTATTGATTTCTTTGTATTCCTTTCAGCTTTCATTTTCTATATTTTGATGTTATGTTCTTTGGTTCATATATCTTCACAGTGGTTTTAAACTTGTAGATTGTATTCATAAATGTTATAGAAAGTGACACTTTGGACCTTTAATTACTGTTTCCTTCAATTCAGCACTGTTAAACATTATTATCAGAATCATAACTTTAATTTTCACATGTCTGGTATATGTTTGGCTATGTTTTTACTTTAAATATTTTTAAATTATTTTTCATAGATTTAGTTAACATATAGTTTAAAATATTTTCATAGTCCCAAATGAAATTTTTCTCTTGATAGAACATTTTATCCTATTTTAAAATTGTTACATCAGATATAGTCTTCTCCATCTTCTTTTTATTTAATCATATATTAATTTTCCCTTGATATTTTCTGTTATTAAATTATAATCTTTATTTATATGATATATATTATCTTTTAATCATTCAGTCAAATTAAAAATGTATTGCCTATTTTTAGTTCTACTAAAAAATGCACTTATAATTTTAAATAGTATGTTTAAATGTACGTCTCTTATTTTCTATAATTTCACAAGTTAAATAATCATTGCTGTTTCTTTGAGAAATCAGGAAAAATTGTTTTCTTTTGCTATCAACATTTCTTTCCTCAATTTCTATCTTTTACATTCTGAAATTTTTGTCCCAGTATATAGCTCACCTAATTAATATTTTCTCTCTGCAGTATATATGTTCACCTTTAAGAGTTATAAATGTGACATTAAATTGTTTTTACCTTAATTGGCTTGGCTATTTGAAATGAATTAGTTGTGGTAGGGCACACTTTTGGCTTTTCTTTAAGTACTCATTTGTCTTATGAATTCTGCAATTTCTCAGCAATTACATTTTTGATCTACCTTATTGTCTATTTTTTTTTTCCTGAAAACTTCATCAGATATTTATTGAACAGTTTTATTTCACCCTCCATTTCACTAACTTTTTATTTTTCATATATTGAACTTCTTTACCTTGCTGCAGTATATTCTAGGTAATTTTTTACAATGTGTTATGTACTTATTCTCTCTTTAGTTGTATCTAAGTCGCTTTTAATTAATTCATTAAAATTTCAATTTTAATGCCTATATTTTAATTCTAGAAATTTTACTTGGTTCTTTTTCAATTCTGCATTAAAATAATTGTTTTATTTTTTCCTTTTAAAACATGTATTTCCTATTATAGCTTTTATTTGATAATTTTATCATGTTAAAATTTTGTGATCCAAATTCTGTTATTTGTTGTGTCTTATAACTATTGCTCATAATAAATTTTTTATATTGTGTTTTAAAAATTTATCTTCAGTATGGCTCTCTCTAGGCAATTGGTTAAACTTAAGTTGAAAAATGTTTTGCATTTTTTTCTGCTGAGCATCTCAGGTCTATCATTTATCTGACTTTATACTTTTATTTCTCAGTGTGATGGTTCTTAGGCCATATATGTGGTATAAATTTGATCCCCAATTCCATATGAAGGCAGGTCTATGTTTACCAATTCCCATGAGTCCAGGAGGACAGAAAGTTTTCTATTTTTTGTAGTCTATTTTTCACTGAGTTTGTTTCAGTTTTATGGATGGAGTGTGTTTCTGTACTAACTTCTCCTGTTCCATGTGGATGATATAGTCAAACTCTGCAGCTACTATGATTGACAACATCCCTATCTTCACTCTACCTGTGAAAATGTTGTGGCATAGTTTATCAATTTGCTTCTCTGCACTTCAGTTATTATTTTTTTAATGTGGTTTATTCAAAACCAATTTCTTCTGAACTTGTCTAATATATCTTTAAATATTTCTGGTATTTCAACCATTCTATTGTGTTTTCATGCATACCAGTTCTCTAAATATTTTATCATTATTTATCACACTTTCTCCAATCTCCTCATTTCTGTTTTTCACAGTTTTCTCAAGCACATCTTCATATCATTCATTTTGTTTTCTGTATTGTCTGTTCAGATCAGTTTATAATTAGATTGGAAGTCTTTAAGTGTCATTGCTGTTTACTTCTTTTATTTTTTCTATTTCTTCTTTAATGACTTTATTTCATAAAGTTCATTTTTTTGGCAAGTTTCCTTGAAAGTTTGAGGACAATTTACTCTGTCATATTTTCTGCTACATAGAATATATCTTCTAAAATATTATTCATACCTATATTTTCTAATCTGTATTTATTTTCTTCTTGTTCTGCAAAATATTTGCTCATATGACAAACATTAATTTCCGCCTTTCCAATTTTATCCTTTTGAATGATCATAATTTACCTGGGTCTGTTTGTTGTCTAAAATAGAAAGAATGGAATTTCCTTGACAATCTTTCTTGTTCTCTTGGCAACTGTCTTTGTTGAAGTTATTTCTTCTATGTGTAATTATCTGGTTGTATGAGAGTGATAGAAAGCCAAAACTGTGGGCAGCATAAGAGCATTGTGAAATTTCTCAATTTTTTGTAACTCTGTACCTTACTCCACTGAGTTGGGGATTTTCTTGTCCCTGGGAGAGGTATCCTTTCAATATCACTTAGTTTCCCACACTTAGGATGAGTTAGCAATTTTTCTAAGTATAGAATGTATAGGTTTTTCCTTTGGCTCTTGGGCTATATGCATTATTAATCAATGTATATTTTTCTCCATGTGTTTCATTCTGGCCAGCTGTTATAACGCTATATATCCTACTCTTCTTAATTAGTCGGATCTGAAAAAAAGGAGGGGGGCTGGATTACATCTTGACATCTTTATTAAACACGTTTTCTCCAGCCCTGCTGACCTTTCAAATTTACAACAGAAAAGTAGACCTTATGTCTACTATTTCTTGTCCTTCTTGCAATCTACTCACATTTATAGCCTGTACCATTAGGCATTTCTTTTAACCACGACTTGCAGCACTGTCCTGTGCTCACAAGCTAAGGAATGAAGCATTAGCTCCCAATGTGCAATTAAATTTTGTCCAAATTATAATATATATGACATATTCTTCAGAGATTTTAATATTATATCAGGAC
>NW_011888824.1:8332837-8343697 GCF_000151845.1 Pteropus vampyrus | reverse complement strand
TCTCTCTCTCTCTTACTTTTCCTTTGCTGCACAAGAATTTATTTATACAACTCACTCTACCACTTCCTCCCAAACTGCTGATGGCTCAGTGCTATATTCTGGAGGCGGTCCTCCCTCTATTGTCTTCTGGAGCCACTGAAGGTTCTTGAGGCTTCAATGACTACTACCTCCCTGGGGTGATAGCTTAAGAACTAAGTCTTGATAGCTTCATAGACTTAGTTACTTTTGGCATCACGTCCATCTTCGGTTTCACTTCCATTGAATTGTGGGTCTTTGTGTCTACTAAAATAAAGGTTTGGTTACAACTGAGTCACCAGCCTTTACTAACTGAGGTGATTCCTCAAAAGGAGGAATGATACTTCCTTCAGTCAGGAGTGTCCAACACACACACCTGCACACACACACACACACACAGACACACACACACACACACATACACACACACACACAACTTGAGCTCTAAAATTTACAAGTGTAGTGGTGTGATATGAACCCTTATATTCATCCACACAGCAGTTTTCTCCCAAGTGTGCCTAAGATTCCTGGCTGACTTGGTTAAATGGGGGAATTACCACCCATCCCTAACATGGCCAGAACCATTATCCATGCTCTCATCTCTATCTTCCTTTCCTGACATCTCTCTTTGGTTAATACTTTCCTATCTAACCATAAATATGTATTGAGTGCTTTCTATGTCTAAGGCATAGCTTAAGCAATGGTAGATAGTACAGAACTAGTCTACCATTTGTTGTAATCATTTTGAATCTCAAAGAGAAAGCATACCTTCCAAATCCTTCTCTCTTACGAGGTTCTTCTTCCTCATCAATATTTATGTATTCAAATAGCTCTGTGGGATCAGACAGGTAGACTTTAAGAGGAACTATACAACTCCAAATATCTAGAGAGTTGGAGCTCTAGGTCCCTACTCAGTCAAAGCTCATTGTACATCAGTGTCATACAAAGATGGGGCAGTGGGAATAATCTACCCTTGGGGCAGGCAATAGGTATATATATTATCTATGGTTGTTTTGCTCTTTATTATCACCGAATACCAGCAATTCTAAACAACATCAGTGTTAAAATATTCTTCCCAGAAAGAATTTTTGTTGATCTAAATTAAGAGTCAGGAAACTGTAAAGGGCCAGAGAGTAATCATTTTGGGCTTTGGGGGACATAAAGTCTCTGTCACAATTACTCAAACTTACTACTGTAGAGAGAAAGCAGCCATAGACAGTATATAAATGAATAAGAGTGGTTATGTTCCAATAAAACTTTATTTATAAAAATAGACAACAGGCAGGATTTGGCTTTCAGGCTATGGTTTTGGTCTAATTTCTAAATAATTGTGTTTGCTGATGAGTCTTAATATATGTCAGTTTAAAATTATCATGTTTATTGCTTACATTTTTGTAAGCATTATATTCTACATGTAAATTAATTCAGAGAACTCCCAGTTAGACAGAGGCACTGACACATGCAGACTCAACCATATGGTTCAATTTCTAGAATAAATTTTTAACAGTAAGAAATCATTCGAGTTTGCTTCTGCCTATTGTCAGTCTCAAACCCTTGTGGTACTACATATTTTTGCATTTAGACATAGATTAAATAAACAATAATCACAGTGATATAAAGAAGAAACAGAAAAGCTGGATCACTTAAATTTTATTATTCTATTTCAGAGTTGTATTTTTTAATATTTAAAAATTTTTCAAAAGAGGAATTGTTTCATAACATAAAGTTTTATTAGAATTTAGCCACATTCATTTGTTTATGTAATGCTACAATAAGAAAATTGAGTAGTTATAATAGAGATCATATAGCCTGCAAACTTAAAATATTTATTATATGGCCCTTTTCAAAAGCATTTGCCAATCTTTATTCTTTATGACCTCTTGGAGTTTAACTGTGTTCAAAAGTTAAAATAGCAAAACAAGATCTGAACTGTAGGTATAATTTTTTTGTTTGGTAAATGTAAATTATAGTTTATATATGAGATGTTTTTCTGACTTTGAATAATATATTTAAAATTGAAAGCTATTCTTTTCTTTTGTTGTTATAAAAATAAAGGAGGAAAAAATAACTAATGTTTAATACTATTGTACACAGTATTAGCGTGCTAGGACTGCCATAACCAAATACCACAGATTGGTATGTTGACTTAAACAACACAAATTTATTTTCTCACTGTCCTGGTGGCTAGAAGACTAAGACACAAGTGTCAGCAGGTTTGGTTTCTTCTCAGGCCTCTCTCCTTAGCTTACAGGTAGCAGCTGTCTCACTGTATCCTCACATGGTCTTTCCTCTGTGTGCATGCATCCTGGTGACTCTGTGAGTGTTAAAATTTCCTCTGCTTATAAGGATACCAGTCAGATTGGATTAGGGCCCATCCTAATGACATCATTTTAACTTAGTCACCTCTTTAAAGACCGTCTCCAAATACAGTCACATTTTGAGGTGCTGGGAGTTAGGACTTGAACATGTTATTGGAAGCAAGCACAATTCGGCTCATAATCTACATAACGAATAAAAAATATAGTCTTAGCTTCTAAGCCTGAAGGGAAATCTGATTTTATTTGTTCATTTTATAGCTGAGGGAAGAAAGGTTTCTCCAATACAGGACAGCAGTGAAACCATGGGAGCCCAACCCTAAGCTCAATACTCTTTCCACTAGAGTTTATAGGATGTTTTTACTGTTTCTTTGACTGCCACCATTGAAATAGCAAATTTATATTATATCATTACATTACCTTTGGTAGGAAAGTTCCCATTTTGGCTTTTACTTTATGCATTATTGTACATAGTTCTGTTATCATTCTATGAAGAATTTGGAGGACTCTCCATCAAAACAATAAAAATAAAAAGCATAGAAGCTCAGTTCTTTGATAGAAATGCTGATAGAAAGCTGACAGGAAATATTTGTACAGGAAATCAATACTCTTAGTAATTATAAATGGCTTTGTTCTTTCCATCTTTCTTCCAAGCTGCCTTTTTATTTTGAGAGATATTTCTATATTTCTATATTGGGAGATATTTTTATTCAAGGAAAAATTAGAAGTCATGTGTTCTTCATAAAACATGGTTATTTAAGCTCTATTCCAAGAGGATAAAATATTTGTGAAAAAAATGTAATTTTGATTACAAAAATCCAAGGAATTACACAGCAGAAAGATGATTTTTTCTAAAAGAGGAATATTTAAAACTAAGACAATTTTTCCTGCAGATTTCTCTGTAAATTTCTCAGTTTCTTAAAGTCATTTAGTGATCATTCACAAATAAAAAACAGACACTGCTATCTGGGCCTAAGGCCAGATGGTTTATTTATAAAGATGTCAGAACATTTCAAAATGCTTGATGCTTATAACATAGACAGGCTCATGTAGTAGGCAGTGGGATGAAAGGAGGCATTTTCTTATTAAACATACCAGAAAGTGATCTTGAAAGCATAGCTAAGATTTTTCAGATAAAGAAGAAGTACATAGTATCTTTTTTTTTTCTTTTTTCTTTTCTTTCTTTTTTTTTTTTTAAGGGTTAGGGTGACCCTGATTTGTCAGGAAATTCTTTTTTTTCTATACAAATGTCTAGGACCCATTTTGGAGTTTTGAATCTGTTAGCAAAAATGGACAAGGTGTCCTTTAACAACTAAGGATAATTTAGTTGTATATACTTTGCATGTTGTATGTAAGCTCTCACAACCCAGCAACATTTTAGATACTTGGTCTATAACATCTCAGATACTAGAATTCTGGTCTCAATTTTGTTCTGTTCTCCATAATCCTCATGTGGATGAAATAAATTAGGAGGGTTAATAACAATTATAGAATGCTTTAAAGCACACTAATTAAATTTTCAATAGCTGCTTTTAATTTTTTTTTCTTTTGGAAATAATATTTTATTTTTGTTGTTTTGGCTCTTTTTCTTCTACTGAATTTATTTACACTATCCTATTCTCCTGAAGAACAAGCAACTAGTAGTTTGTAGAAAAATAAAAGGAATTTCTCATCAAAAGGAATTTTAGAGATGATCTAGTCAAAACATTGGTTTAGAGTTAAAAAAAGGGAACTATAAAAAAATTAAACTGATGTTCTAATTCCACATGATAAACAGAGTTAGAGAAAGGGCTTGCATCTATGTATGATAATTCTTCACCTTCTTCTTCCTCATAAGCCAAGCAAAATGTAAAAATTCAGATATATTAACGATCTTAGAAAAAACATTCAGTCTTTTTGGTGGAAGAGTAAAGGATTTTTTATTCTCTCACTTCTTTAACAAAACTTTCTGTCTTCTTCTTTCTGAAATTTCAATCCTCACTAGATACAGTTTTGACTTATTCAAAGTATAGGGAAATAATAATTGGGAGGACTCATGTTACCATTATGTCTTGAGAAGCCAACTGGTTACTCAGAACTTCTGCAAAGGAAGGAGCTTTAAAATGGGCATTGCATTCCACAGATTGGTTCTCCAGCTTTCTAGATCCTTAGAACTTTTTGTTAGTATACTTTGAGATGATGAACTAACAAACTGACACACAATAAACTTACTAGAAACCAATTTATAAAGAGAGTCCAGTGTTTAACTTGTAACAAAAATTACAATTACCAAATAAACGAAGTGTTTACGGAATAGCAAATAGAAGAGATGCCAAATTATAACTGAGAATTTGCTCATAATTATTTAATCAGCATCAGGCAAATTATAAAATTTAAATAGATAACCTAGTTTTTAATTCAAGCTTATTCACAAATTTTAGTTTACATGACATATGAGAAGCTAAGACATAGAGAAACTTTTTAAAAAATGTATTTTATGCTTGTGTGATAATAATAGTTAACAAACACTTTGACATGTACAAAAAAAAATGTGCATTTAACTGAGCACAATTCCTTAAATCTGTTACTCATTACAATGGTTTTTGATTCTAAAGAAACATTTGAATATTTGTGGTGGCAATGCTTCAGATTTCTACCTTAATAGTCAAAGATTACTTCAGCATCTGTTTTAGCCACTGTTAGAATGTTGCTGTAAACTCTGATTTAATGCTAGGTGATCAGACTCTCTTAGGGGCTAATCCTTGCCTTTCAGTAGCCTACTAAAATAGGTGTGTTCATTTACCTGGGATGTCTACTTTCTTTAAAAATCCTCTGTCCATCAAAAATCAGTCTTTCCCTTTTTTTCAAAATCCACCTTAAAACTCCTTACCTCCTTTAGAAAGCCCTGTATGATGAATTCTGTCTGATTCTGATTATGCTACTGTTATCATTCCAGAACTGGTAAGTTCATTTTAAACTCTACTTATATGCATTTGCTGATTTAAAATGTGTTTTTGTCCCTGTTATTTAATGATTGAGGTAGCCACTAGGATGGACCCAAACATTCCCCTCTCCTGATATATAAATGACCTTAGTATTAAACAACGTTAAATTGCATAACCAATTGGATAGTGTGGAAATGACAGATAGTGACTTTTAGTCTAGGTCGTAAAAGATATTGAAACTTTCCCCTCACTCTCTTGAATCACACACTTCAAAAGAAAATACCTGACATGTTGTGAGGACACTCAAGAAGCCCTCTGGACAGGTTCATGTAGTCAGGCACTAAGGTTTCCTACGAACATTCATGTGAAAAAGCCACCTTGGAAGAAAATCTTCCAGCCCCACTCAACCCTTCAGATGACATCTTGACTGCAGCTCACGAAAGATCCTGACCTAGAACCATTCAGTTAAGTTTCTTTCATTTTCCATGGCAACTATAAGGTAATAAATGTATATTGTTTTAACCTACTGTTTTGCAGCAATCTGTTAGACACAATCAACAACTGACATAATGATCAATTGTGTCCTGACATTTAACCTACTTGAGGTTATAAAATTTGCCATTTATTTCCTTTTTGCTCAATTCTTCAATCATAGGAGAAATAGCAGGATAAATATGCAAGATTAATGATAAAGAAATGGTGACCTCGCCACTGTGATTCGTGTCATGGTATTTTCCCCCGTAAACTCATTGATGATAAAATGTCAGTTTACTTATATTTATTTTAAGGAATCTGAATAGACGAGCAAGAACCATACTCTAATTCTTTTTTTCCTATGACAAATTCTTAATGGTGGGATAACTCCCTGGTGCCTAGCAAAATGTCACCTTTTTTCTTTGTCCCAAGTCCCCACATTAGGTAATAAATAGTCTATTGAAATTTTAGTAAATTGTGTAAAGTTATTTTTAATCTTGTTTTCTCTCTCTCTCTTCTTTTCCTCTCTTTCTCTCTTCCCTTCTTCCTTTTCAAGTAACTAGCTGAGGATGTAGTATAGGAAGGTTTTTTAAATTTTTATTATTGCATAATAATTTTAAGAGTATAATATATATTTCTTATTTTCTTATTTAAGGTAGAAATATCTTCTTTTGAAAGAAAAATTTAAGAGAATTGCCTTAGTTTTTTTATATTTGACTTCTTATTATAACTTATCAATTAAAAATATATCTGAGGGTGGGGCAACCAATGAAGAATTAAGATATAAAAATAAAAATCATGTCGATGGGACAATAAGTGAATTAGAGGTTTTTAATTTACATTAATTGCTGGTTTGTGATAAATAGTGATAACTATTTTGCAAATATTGGAGCTGTTTTCACCCGTGTTAAAAGATTTTATTATTTGAAAGTATATCAGTGTTTTCCAAAGAAACAGAACAAGTAGAAGATATGTCTATTTATATCTATTATCTATATAGATGATTATCTATCTATCTATCTATCTATCTATCTATCTATCTATCTATCTATCTACCTATCTATCTATCTATCTATTGTCATTTATCTATCTACACGATACAGACAGGGCAAATTCTCCTGAGTCTGGGGAGACTCAAGCCCTGCACTGAGCGAGAAAAGAGGTCTTGGCAAAGTGCAAAAAAGCATTCAAATAGACACTAAAGTCAAAAGGAAAGTTTATTAAAGAAGAAGTAACACTCCATAGACAGAGTATAGTCTCTTCTCAGAGTCAGAGAGAGAGCCTAAAAGAGATTCAGTGGCACAGAGATAAAGACAGATGAGGACAGTGAGAGAGACAGAATAAAGGCACTGAGAGGGACTGAGAGAGAGAGACCTTGAGTGTTTGAGGAATTCAGTTTATACATCATTCTTTAGTTCTTCTCAAGTTACAGTTTAAAGCCTTTGTTTACCCACTTTTCTTTGATATGGATGTACAGTGAGGAAGGATAAGAGTATGTAAATGTAGTGTGAAAGACCTGCTGGCAATTCCCAGCCTGTGATCCATAGGTTCCCCTGGTTTTAGCCATAGGGAATGAATAATTTTATTTTGTGTAGGGTGCCACTTTAAGACTACATTTTTCCTGTTTTCTCTTTACAGGTGTTGGGGAATAGGTTTTTAGCAATCCCTGCAGAAATCTTTCTTAGTTCTGCAGTTTTCCTCATAGTCTGTCAGTAGGGCTGATTAGCACATTGTAGTCTCTGAATGTAGTTTGATTTAGCATTTTAGTTCTCTTGCCTCCTCCCAGATTTTATACATACGTACATACATACATATTCCTTGAAACATATATATATATACACACACACACATATATATGTGTGTATATATATATATAGAGAGAGAGAGAGAGAGAGCAGGAGTTGATAATGCTGTCTTTAGGAGTCTTTTGATAGAATTTTTTTTTCTCTTCAGAGAAACCTCAGTGTTTGTTTTTAAAAGACTTTTAACTGATTGTATTAGGTAGCCAGTCAAACATGAGCGACAGAGGTAACAAATGAATAGGGGTCCAGTGTAGAGACCTTCCAAAGAACACTCGAACAATGGTAGAATTCTGGGTAAGAGCATGCTCTCTAGGCAAAGTGTTATATAGCAACCAAGTGTCAATCAAAATGACCTTACGTACCAGTCACCTAGGTATGCCTTTGGACCACCCATCATGGCCCAAATATAATGCAGACATTCTCATTTCTGTGTGGTTGTTATTGGGTGCTGTTGTTACAGTGCTCTGTTACAGTGCTCTGTTACGGCTCTTCGCTAGCACCACGTGTCTCCTTGGGGGCATACTTTGTCTTTCTAAAATTCACTTTTAATAAATCTTTTCTAAATTTCACTGACCTGTGAGTCGTCACTGCATCAATGAGGAAGAACCGAGGAAAAATACAAACTACACTTCTGCACCGTTACACCCACACCCCTTGCTGCTAGGGCGACACCAAAGTTCAAATTGCCCCAACAGCAATAAATGGACTGATCCACCCACTTTATGAACAATAATTTCCTTTACTTAAAGTCAGCTGACTATAAATGCTAACCACAGCTACAAAATACCTTCTCAGTGATACCTAGCTTAGTGTTTGGCTGAATAACTAGGTACTATAGCCTAATCAAGATATCACATAAAACCAGCCATAAGAGAAAATATGAACTTAGAGTTAGCTATACTGTTCCCATTAATTAAAGAAATTATAAATCCTTTAATTATAAATTACAAACAAGATTATCATAATAAACAAATAATAAATTATAATTCTTTAATTATAAATTACAAACAAGATTATCATAATAAACAAATAATTCTAAAATCATACTATGAATGAAAAAAGGGTGCTGTAATAAATCATAAATTTCTAACAGGGCAGATCACAGTGGGTAGTCACAACCCAGGCATATAACTTTTTAGTGAAAGCCTATAATGCTTCAAGCAAGCCCTTCTAGTCTTTCTGTGCATCTAGGTTACATACCTTTGAAATGCCTCTTTTCAGATCATTTCAGGGCTAACCATACTTTCGGATCCCTCCTTCTAAGACATAAGCACCCACAAGAAACCAAATAATCTTAACTATTTTGTAATCTAATCCCCACTTTGCTAGCTCCCACCTTCATATAATCTTCCTTATGTTCCCTCCTTAATTTCAAATGCATAAGAGAAATTGCAAAACTGTTATTCTCTGGAGCATTCGAGATCTTGTTCTCTAGCATATGTTGTCAGTTTGGCTCAAAGGAACTTATAAAAATTCTTTACAGGTTTGGATGTTCTCACATTGACAGTTCAAAGAAGTGAATTACACATTGATTTTTGTTTTTGAAGAATTAAAATATTTATTAGTGAACTGGTTTAAGTCTTAACACTATATATGTTGAAATATTTGTTAGCTTTTCAAAACTGTATAATGCATATCTAAATTTATTTATAGTCAGCAGAGAACCTAGTTTAAAAATATTGCCTTTTAACTTGTTTTTATTTTAATATTGATTCATTCTTTTAGAAATAGTTAATCCATCAGACTATTCTGTTCTAATAAATAATAAAAGCTATGTGACAACACATCAACCCAGCAGGTGACAAACATTCACACCCAGGAGGGCAAGAGTTTAGAATTCGCAGTTAATGGTTTGGAAATGGTTTAGAAATGTTAGCAGAAGTTCTCTTTCTAGTATATTTGGCAGCCTATTGGAAGGGCAGGTAGCCAAGAATTTTACTTTTAAAGATGTAATTGGGTCAGTAACTAAGGGTGATTTTTGTTGTTAATGTTGTTAATTGTAAAGATAACCAACATTTTTTGGAAGTAGTGTAAACAACTCTGCCCTGAGATGAAAAATTTGTGTATCTGGAGAGATGACAAAAGGCAGCCTCCCCAGGGACCTGACTCCGGCTTTTCCAGGCCTTGAGAAGTGACAGAGTTGTTTCCTTAGCTGCTAGGAAGCATTATGTTAGGTAGATTCTTAAATAAAACACAAAGATGTAATTTGAATCCCCAAGAATGCTGAATTTAGATTGGTTTACTCCTGTTGTCTAAAAATGAAAGTTTTTATAATTATGTACATCATGTCTTTGAACTCTGAACATCTGCTTGAAACAGCTGTTTTTGATTAAAATTAAACTAAAGCTTTTTATAAGGCGAGGATCTGCAGCAGATAAAAAGAAAAAAATGTAGTTGTTAACAGGTAGTGTGCAGGCTTCAGCTTTCTTCTTCTCACTCCAAATTATATTCCAGAGGCCCTTGCTCTTCTACTTCTAGATATAGTAGGAGTTTAACGTTAAAAGTTGGAAATCTTTGAAGACACAGGACCTCTTTTCCGGTGTCAACATAAGAAACATCCAAATGTTTTTTATAAGTTTTTATGAGTTTATTTGAGCCAAGCTGCTGACATATGCCGAGAGCAAGATCTTAAATACTTGGAGGTGGGAGAAAGCAAGGTGGGAATTGGATGACAGAATAGTTAACAAAATTATGTGGTCTCTCAAGGGTTAACACCCGCTTCGATGGGTATTACTTCCAGTATTTCTAAGGTGGGTTAACCTAGATGCACAACAACAGTGGACAAGGCTGGTTTAAAACCCTTCACTAAAAAATTATAGGCCTGCGGCATGACTACCCACCATGACCTGCCCAGTTAGGAATTTATGATCAGATCATCCTGTGTGGTTAATTTCCATAGAATCCCGTTTTTTGTCAAATATTTCAACTTATTTAATAATGTATTTTAGAAATAATGTTTAAAATTCTGCATGGAAATGAGGGTATTTTTATTCTTCAAAAAAGTTATATTAATGACCATTGATAAAAGATTGAAAATAGCTATGTTTCTAGGCTTGAGTCGGTCACTGCCTCTAATTAGCTGACAAATCTTGAGGAAGATATTTCACTTCTCTGGGCATCAATTACTTCTCTGAAAAAAATGGACAAATGGTACCTCAGAAGCAGTTATCAGACTTCATGGGTCTGTAAAATTAACAAAAGAATTTTGACATTGAGCTGCCAATTTTTCCTCTTCTTCTTCTTCTTCTTCTTCTTCTTCTTCTTCTTCTTCTTCTTCTTCTTCTTCTTCTTCTTCTTCTTCTTCTTCTTCTTCTTCTTCTTCTCCTCCTC
>NW_011888824.1:8328224-8332787 GCF_000151845.1 Pteropus vampyrus | reverse complement strand
TTCTCCTCCTCCTCCTCCTCTTTCTTCTTCATTTTTTTTTTTTGCTAAATAAGAGCATTTTAAAAATACAAACTTCTGCCCTCCACAATCCTCATGATTTTACTGAAGAAATTAAATAACAAGAATGAGTACAACATAATCTTAGAATAAGGTCAGTTTTTTTAGAAGGAATAAATGTAGATTAAAGAAAAAATGACTACATTGTTCTCATTTGTCTCATTTATCAATAGACTTGTAAAAAATTCGTAAAAGCCCAGCACCTGCCCTCCAAAAATGTTTTGGATTCAATAGTGAAAATAATCTCCAAAATTTACTCTTTCCTCTCACTCAGCCAAAAATGCTAAATTGGAGCCTATAATCCTGGTATCACATTGGTAACTCATCACTTCATCGTTGGTTTGGGAGCTGAAAAAATTAATACCTTTTCTCCCACCTTCTAAGTTTTTCTAAGTGGGCTAATAATCAAATTAACAGAGACACACTAACAAGGGAAATTCAAAGTTTTAATACATGCACATGGGAAATTCACATAGCATGAAAATTTCAAAGATAATGAAATGACACTGGGTGTATAAGACATTTTGGGGCAAAGAAAAACGGCGGAGTATTAGATTTCAGAAGTCAGAATGGGCGATTTACAGATAGTTGAGGAAGAGCAGAACACACATGGCAAAATAATTTTTGCTAGGCAACTCAGAAACAATGGGACACAGAGTATCTAGCTAACAGGCTTGGAGTCTTCCTGACTAATGTAGGGTGAAGATTCTTACAGTGATTAAGCCCAGGCTCCCTTCCTAAAACAGGTTTTTCCATCTGAATCTCTTAGGCAGAAAGAAACAGGGGAGGATCAAAGTTCTTTCCTAGCCTTGTTTCTCAATAAACAGCTTAAACTCAGAAGAATCCCAAAAGGCAGCCTCAAGGTGTCAAAGTGTGAGATCCCTTCATTGCTTTATTTTTTGTTTTCATCAATTTACAATTCATTTTCCAACATAGACACTTTTTCTTACCTAAAATTCCTATATAAGTTCATATTTATGTTTTTATAGAAAACCCTACATCATTTCTCTTACTTTTCTGCATAGTTTTATACATATATGTCACATGATATTAGCTCTATACTCTGTGAGACCTTCTTTATCAGGTCATCATTATCAGAGTGTATGAAGTGTAGGTAATATAGGAAAGAAGCATGAGAACTACACAGACCAGTAAACATTAAACCATGTTGTATTCGGAGCCTGCTAAGTGCTGCTAGACATGGAAATCTGTCTGATCAACATAAAGCCAGACCATGAGGAAGCTCCAGGAAGATTCCTGCGGAGATTACTAACACCTCCCCATGCCTTAAATGCTGCATACTCGGAAAGGAAAACAGATTTAAACCAAATTTCTCAAACACTGGGTCTCATTCTCTGGCTTTGAGAGGAGACCACATCTCTGTCTGTGGAGCATTATTCCTCCTCTAGTAAATTTTCCTTTTGTCTCTAATTCTTGCTCGCGCTTGAATTCATTCATGCCACAGAGTCAAGGACCCTCTCTCTGCGGGAGCAGGGCTTGAGGACCCACTCCAGGAGGTTCTCCCGTCCTGCAGCACATGGAATACATTCAAGAAAGGCTAGTGAGATGCTCTTCTGCAAATGTTGTTTTTGACCTTTGAAGTGCCATGGTTTCTTCTTTATACATAGCTATATAAATAATCTACCTGACATTTGGAGAAATGAGATGCTTTTCCTAAGAGCATTTCACAGGCAAATAAAATCCATGTTTTTTTTTTTTTTTTAATTAAGGATTCTTAGAGAAAGAGTATTCACACTTCTTTGCCCTCATACGAGAAGAACAACATGCAAACTTTAACTTTTTTTCTGATAACTGAGGTCATGCTTATAAATCCCAGATCCTGTAACTCTGAGTGCCATTGAAGTAAACAGTACAGTTTTGCTCCCATACCTGCTGAGCCTTAATTAACATTCTATGTACCAGAAATAGTATTGTGTTTTCCAAGCATTATCCGTTGTGATCTTTACAATAACCACATTATGACATAGATGTCTTTGAGGTTCATTATTCTGTCACCTACAATTACTCAGATTTTTTTTTAAATAAAGAAACTAAGTGAAATAATTTGCACAAAGAAAGAGGTAGTAGAGCCAGACTTGCACTCAGATTTCCCTGTTCTAGACTAAACGGGGTCTGAATGTTCAGTAGTTTCCAGTCAAAAGACAACTGTGAGATCGTTACTGGACAATGGGGATCCTCTCCTGGCACGTTGTCCAGGTTCTTGATGTCTCGAACAAAGAATTGTGCAAGACACCGAAATAGAGTATAAAAGAAAAGTTTTATTAAAAAGGAAAGTACACTTCCAGGAGTGGAAGTGGGCCTGAGCAAGAGAAGCATGGCTCAAAAGGCCTGGTAACAAAGTTTTCGGGGTTTTTATCCCTTTTTGCTGTGGGTGGTTACTTTTCTTAGAGGAGTGGGCTTTCTTGACTGACATCTAAGGTTGACAGGACTCAGTGACTCATCATTTTGCTTTCTGCGCATGTTTGTTCTCAGAATTCAGTCTGTTATAATGATATTAATGAACTTCCGGGCATATGTATCATATTATAATGATGGCATAATGAGGCTTAGGTGAGTTGAAGGTCGTTGGGGGTATTCATTGGGCAGGTGCGAGTGACTGGCTTAAATTGGTACCTAATTCTCTGCCTACTGGTTTCTTTGTGTGAGTTAAAAAATGCCTTCCATCTTGCTTAATTGTGGGCAGATTAGGGCGGACCCCTTCTGAGAGAGGATGACTACAGTGTCTTAGCAGGCAGACCCGAAACTCCCTAATTAACTTTCCTACCTACCTCTTTTTCTAAGAGCCATGAACCCCCTTATTATTAGTATAGATGTTGAGGGAAGGGAGGTCTCTTCCGTATCTATTTTCTGCTGAGAATGGCCATAGTCCCTGCCTACAGGGGTTTCATGGAGCTCTTTCTCTTTCTGCCTCAGTCAGAGTGGGGTCTTGGGTTTCCTGCTGAAGTGCCACCTCAGTCCCTAGACAAGGAAAAGAAGATATAAACTTATTAGTTAAATCATATTATCTATTAATTTCTGTTATTGATTTACCTATTAAGTGAGTAAAGGGAAACAGGATTGGTTAATATGTTTCTTAAAGAGTAAAAAGACCTTTGGCCTAAAATCCTCTCTCCTCTCAGACTCTAAGAGCCCTTCCTGGTTTAGCACAATTTCTGTTTAACAATGGATTGATGACTCTTATCAATAGCCAGAGGATCTGATTCACCAGGGCAATTATCAGGATTTGAAGGAGAGGCCCTTTTTTCTCCCAAAGAAAGGAGGGAAGAAAACTTATCTAGGTTTACTAAAAATATTAACTCTGCAAGTGATGTCTCATTTCATTTCCTGCTAAAAGATTAAGAATTTTACAAGTGATCCTGTCTCAAGATGATTTTATGAGAAGGAACTTTACTGTAAGCTAGCAAGCAAGGACACACCAGGGACTGTTGCCAGAGCAGTATGACCCTAAATGAAGCATTTAATCCATTAGGGAATATCATGCATAGACACTGAGGTAGACTTTGTCATTGTGCATATGTATAGGTGAGGACTTTCTAGCACAGGGATAGTCAGAAAACACGGCTATACACACATAACATGTTCAATAATGGCAGAAAAGCTCTGCCCCAGAGGTGGAGATTTTAGTATTATAATGAGGGCACAATGAGGAAAGTTCATGAGGAGGTCACTGCAAGTTCCATCAGGCTGCTCCAGCCTGTCTTAAGCGGTTTCAGCCTGTTCACCCCCTGGACCTGCAAAATATTCTGGGCTCTATCCTGAAAAACAGTCCTGGCTATCATCAACATCAGGGATTGCATAGACATGGATAAACATCTAAGTTTTGATCTTTCTGTGAAACTTTCAGCAATTACAAGATAGCATTACACAAACCTTCTACATTTTAGGGTGATCTACGTGGAGTTATAGGTTAATAGAGGTAAAGTTATAAATTCTAAATAAAAGTTAGTCTATGCTAGGCTATCTGCTAGGCTATATGTGTAGCCTAGGTTACACTATTCAGAGCCCATCTTACTGACCACTCATTTCCCCACAACTTCTATGGCTTTGTATTCTCTTGAAATATTCTTGCCTCACCCATCTCCGATTACTCTAATAATATCATGCCAATGCATATACACCTAACTTCCAAACCAAAAAATTAAGGCTGTTAAAATTAGGGTTTAAATAAGAAAAAGCTTTATATTATATAGTACTGTATATACTAGAAATTTAATGCTTAGGTTATCTAGTCTATGGCCTATATTTTTTATGTACTTTATGCTTATCTAGCCATATTCTATAGCTATATTGCACCACTTTATTTCTCCCTAAAGGAAAAGAGGGTGAGCTCCTCAAAATGCTTCATGTTTCCTAATTACTGTATGCCATCAATGCTTTTAACTTATGGTATTCTCATACAAAAAATAATGACAATCATGATAAGTGTGATGTTGGGATTTGTAATAAATATATATTTTATTGTTCTCACTTCTGGCACAAAGCTAC
>NW_011888824.1:8320473-8328174 GCF_000151845.1 Pteropus vampyrus | reverse complement strand
GTGGAGATTTTAGTATTATAATGAGGGCACAATGAGGAAAGTTCATGAGGAGGTCACTGCAAGTTCCATCAGGCTGCTCCAGCCTGTCTTAAGCGGTTTCAGCCTGTTCACCCCCTGGACCTGCAAAATATTCTGGGCTCTATCCTGAAAAACAGTCCTGGCTATCATCAACATCAGGGATTGCATAGACATGGATAAACATCTAAGTTTTGATCTTTCTGTGAAACTTTCAGCAATTACAAGATAGCATTACACAAACCTTCTACATTTTAGGGTGATCTACGTGGAGTTATAGGTTAATAGAGGTAAAGTTATAAATTCTAAATAAAAGTTAGTCTATGCTAGGCTATCTGCTAGGCTATATGTGTAGCCTAGGTTACACTATTCAGAGCCCATCTTACTGACCACTCATTTCCCCACAACTTCTATGGCTTTGTATTCTCTTGAAATATTCTTGCCTCACCCATCTCCGATTACTCTAATAATATCATGCCAATGCATATACACCTAACTTCCAAACCAAAAAATTAAGGCTGTTAAAATTAGGGTTTAAATAAGAAAAAGCTTTATATTATATAGTACTGTATATACTAGAAATTTAATGCTTAGGTTATCTAGTCGATGGCCTATATTTTTTATGTACTTTATGCTTATCTAGCCATATTCTATAGCTATATTGCACCACTTTATTTCTCCCTAAAGGAAAAGAGGATGAGCTCCTCAAAATGCTTCATGTTTCCTAATTACTGTATGCCATCAATGCTTTTAACTTATGGTATTCTCATACAAAAAATAATGACAATCATGATAAGTGTGATGTTGGGATTTGTAATAAATATATATTTTATTGTTCTCACTTCTGGCACAAAGCTACTAAAACCACTGGAATTTTCTAAGTGATGAGATCAACTAAAGTGTCTTTTGTTATGTTAATGGAGTGACTTTTGGACCTTGACTAAGGATGAGGGCTGGCTGGTTGCCAGAGGAACCAATTATGTGATTGGAGGGTTGGGACTAAAAGTTCTGGGGAGAAGTGAGGTTGAATTGATTGCCAATAGCTGATGATTTAATTAATCATGCTTATGTATTGAAGCTTCCATAAAAAAAAAAAAAAAAAGAATAAGGTTTAGAGAGCTTCTGGGTTGATGACAACACGTAGATGTAGGGAGAATAGTGTACCCAGAGAGAGCATGGGAGTTTCAGACTCTTTCCTCATAAGTTGCCCTATGCTACTCTTCTATCTGATGCTTCCTAATTTATATCCTTTTATTTAAAAAACGGTGATCTAGTTAAGTAAAATGTTTCTCTGAGTTCTGTGAGCCATTCTAAAAATTAAACCCGAGGAGGGGTCTTTCGAACCTCTAATCTATAACTGGTTGGTCAGCATAACAGATGACAACCTGAGCTGGTGACTATTGTCTGAAGGGGTGGAGGACAGTCTAGTGGGATTGTGTCCTTAATCTGTTGAATCTGATGCTATCTTCAGGTGGATAGTGTCAGAACTGAGTTGAATTTAAGGACACCCAGCTCTTGTTGAAGAATTGCTTGATGGTATGGGAAATACACACACACACACACACACACACACACACACACACTGGAATTGGAGTCAGAATCATCAATAACTCAAAGCCAAACTGTATGTCATAGATTAACCTTAGTTCAATAATTGCAGGCTACAGTCTCTTGGAAACAGATTCTTAGATGAAAATTGGCCTGTAGGTGGTCTGTTGGTGAGTCCTCTTCGTAGCAGTGCAATGAATAAGACAAAGAATGTCCCTGCTCTCAAAGGTCTCACTTATTAGTGGGAGGGATGGAAAATTTATAAGTAAGCAGATAAAATAATAAGATTATTTCAGATAATGATAGGTGCTGTGGAGAAAATAGCACACAGTAATGTGATGGAAAGTGACAGAGAGTAGAGGATGATTCAGAAGGGCATGTCTAAGCAGGTGGCATTTGAGATAAGACTTGAAGGATGAGGGGGAACCAGTCTTGTGAATGCCAGAGAGACATGTGTTCAGCATAGGCAACAAGTAAGTGTCCTGATGTTAAGGGTGGAAAATTTTCAAGTGAGCCAACTAGCTAAGTCGTCAGCTACAGGGAAGAAATATCTTTAGATACCAGAAGTTGTCCTACTTGCTTGTGTGTGGTTTAGGAAGTATATTGTATAAGATATGAAGATGGCCAATGTCTGCTTCTGTAATGCATTTACTTGTTAATTAAGGGTGTTGTTCCAGGCAAAGATATGCTAACTTCCACTTCTGTAATCTGCTTGCTTGTTCAGGAGACCACCAGGATATGGTCTTAAGCTTTATCAGCTGCCTCCTCTGAAAGCTTGGGGCTGATCTCCTCTAACCCTGCGTGGTAGAGAGTCAGTCGCCGGACGGCTAATAAAGGCTCATAATCTCAATTGGCTCCGTGGGTCTCAGAATCGTTCGTGCCATAACACTGAGAGAAACAGAAAGAAGGGCCAACAGAAGTATGGCTAGGCAGAGAGAGGAGAGAAGGCAGGTGGTGAGGTTAGCAAAGTAGGCAGGTTTGCAGGACCTGGCAAGGAGTTTGGATTTCCTTCTAAGTGTTGGAAAACCATTGGATAATTTTAAATAGGTATATATTTTTTTAAATAAGGTCATTATAATTATCAAGAAAAAAAATTAATATGTAGGGTTAGATGTGGAAAGAGGCCCTCCAACTAGAAGGATTTGCAGTAGTCTAAAGTAGTGATGTTGGTGGCTAGATAGTATTTTAACAGTAGAGATGGAGATTAAAAATTATTTACTGAATGCATGTTGGAGACAGAGGTGACTGGCCAATAGATTGGACACAAGAGTGAGGGAAAGAAAAAAATCAAATCCATTTTCATTTGATCACATAATAGACAAACAGATGAAATAAATAAAAGTAATAAGTGCTATGAGAATGATGTGATAGGGAGTAATGAGAGAGACATCTTTACATATATGAATATAGCGTGGTTGCAGAAAGCTCTTTGTGAAAGTAATGTTTGAGCAGAGGCCTGAGGGTCTGAGAATGAGTTGGCCTGTGATGGCCAGAGCAAAAGTGCGGGAGGGGTCATGCTGTGAGATACAGTTGAAGAGAGAAGCAAGAAACATAAAATAGCAACTCACTACTTTATTGCTGTACTAAAATCAGTAAATTCATTGATTATATAAAAAGCTGTGAGTGGGAACTGGAAGAAAACTAGTATGGCTGAGGGAATAGTGAAGTTTTTATGACTCCCACTATTTGGCAAAGCTGGTTTGTTGGACCACTTATTTCCTATGGCCACTTAGAGACTTTTTAATTGTGCTTCAAGATTTCACATGACTGAATAAAAAATTAATTTGTGGCTTCTAGTTTTAAATTTAGAATTAATTTTTGGCAGGTTTACTAACAAAATAATAGAGAACACATGCAATGTTCAAAATGCTCTCGATTTTCAACACTTTTGTAAGACAATACAAACATTATTATATTTATTTTATCAATGAGTTTAAATGAATCATGAAGCAGTTTAGTGGACTTGGCCAATACGAATTCCCAATTAACGGAGGAATTAGGATTAGAATTCAGGTACCTGATTTCTTAGTGCAGAATCCTTTCTAATAGGCTCCTTCTGCACTGTAAATTATGAATCAGCACAGAGAACAATGTGTTTTTGGAACACTATTTTGGATTCTCGGTATGAATAAGACTATAGAGAGAAGCTACAGAGAACAGAATTCTGCACAGTAAGAAATGTTTTAAAGGCAAAATGGAGAGAAAGAAGCAAGCTGAGAAGTTCAAAAACTTAAAGGGGAATATTGCTGAAGCCTTTCTTCTTCCATTTCTAGTCTTTCCCTTCCCTGAAAGATGCTGATTTTTTAAGGTCAAGAAAAAAATTAAATGGCTGGTCTCTCACACCTACTTTACAACTGGGAAAGTTAGTTTTTAGATTACTTTTTTAAAAATTATATTTCTTTCCATTTTAATCTTATAGATTGACTTGGGATGTTTTTTAAAAAATGTTTAGAATTTAAGCCTCTGGATAGCAGGAACAGCATCAATGTATTCTGCACAGGGTACAGTATAGTACATTGTGTGAATACCTGGCAAATGTTTTCACGAAGTTTTAGCTGTTGTTGTTGTTGTTATTGTTGTTTATTTTAATTATAAAAAGACATTGACTACTTATTGTTGGTTCATTAGCTAATAAATGCCTTTCCAAAGAATCCAGGCATCATATCCGAAGTTGAGTCTCAACATGTTCAAGCAGATTTGCATGGATTTGGAAACTCGCACTGGTCATACATTGTGGTTGACTTCATTGAAAAAGCGTTCAGTGTAGACTAAAGCATGTGCTAACAATGAAACTTCATCTACTTCTCTTGAGATAAATCTTTAAAGAACATTAACTTGAAACTCGGTTGAATAATTCTGTGTACTTCTGCTATAAGAGCATCAGGTCTTTGTGTATCACTCTTCTGGCAGGGAAGGTACGAGACCCTTACTTCAAAGTAATCCAATGCCTTGAAAACATGTTATCTGTTTACATGTTAGAAAAGCAACTTAACTCTTCTCAATAGTCTATTTAGATAGATGTAGGGTTTTTTTGCAGTATAAAGTTTTGAGACATGTGTGGATAATTGTGAGATTCCCTTTCAGTTCTTTAGTTTCTCTATCTGAAACGAAAACTATATCCCTTCATCTTGGCAAGCAATAAACTATTTACTATTAGACAGAAGAATCTCAAATTAAGTAAAAAAAAAGAGATTACTCTGAAGATTTAGTTCTGAAACTAAATTTTAATAGCATAGGTAGAAGAATTAGGTATGTATTTAAGATATGTTGATTCTAATAATCTAAAATATTAACAATAATAACATAATTATTATTATTAACTAATATATGGCTATATATTTTAAATGTCTATTTGATGTGGTCGAAACAAACTCTCAGATGAAAGCCAACAAAGTTCCATTTCTTTGTTCTCCCAAAACTTTCTCTAGTGATAATAGCTACTCACCTGACGTTCACTTACTCTGAGCATCCTGAAAAGACGTGTTTAAAAATGTCTTTTCTTTGAAGGATAAAAATATTCACATGCTGTATACTTTACGCTCTCTCTCCTTCTCTGTGCTTCATGAGTGGTTAAGTCACACTGCATGTTTTGTTATTCCAAGACTGTGAAAAATATCTGTCTACTAAACTGAACATTTTCGTATACATGTTTTGTCAAAGAGAAATAACTTTTTTTTTCAGGGTGGGTTTTTTCAGAAGGAAAATGTAAAGATCAAATACAGATATTCTGAGTAACAGTAAAAGAGCAATTATCTTTTTGATCACATCTTTCTGTTACATCCTATGTGCATTACACATGTATTTGTACTTCTTTACCATTTCCTGCTTTGAAGATTAAAATGCTTTGCATAATTCATTTTTGTCAGATCTCAAAATATACTTTATAAAAAGTAGAAATGAGCTTCAATACCCTGACTGCAGTGACACTCCAAGAAACAGTCTGGAAATTCACTAAGAATATTGTCAGAATTTGAGAGGCATTTGTTTTAGGCGTGACATAAAATATAAAAATCGAATTTCTTGCACAAACTTAAAACCAAAGCATAGTACAACCTCTCTGTGTTTTGGACCCAACATGTCTCTGTCTATTTGGCCTATTGAATGCACATTTTTTTGTGAACTATCAACAATGAAGCATGAAAACAGATGTTTCTGCTGTTTTCATTATTAGGGAAATAAAAGCAGCTGTGCTGGACTTGTGTGCGAGAAAAGCTCTCAGTGAGGCCTTCACACTCTGGGATATGGAAAACCTGGCAATGTAGACTAGGATTTATATCAGGAACATCTTCAAACAAGGCTGATTCCTGGGCATTGTTTAGGGCTTCACTCCTTTCTAGAGTAGTTAGTTCAGTTTTTCTGGTATCAAAGTTCTGTGTGGGAGTATATTTTAAGGCTAAAGTTGTATGGCCTTAATTTTTAAACAAACAGTCAGAAACGATTTCATAACTGCCCTTTGTCAGTATTCGAGACTATCATTTAAAATAGTAAATGTAGCTTATGATATTTGGAGGTGACAAGTGTAAACTAATGATAGATAGTGCTTTGATTTGGTTCTGCTAAGACTATCTGGACAAGAAGGACCAAATATACCTTTTCTAGACACAGTACACATAACGGGGAAGAAACCCAGCATGTTTGGTAAAAGAAAAATAAATCAAAGTATAAAAACAGAATCTTCTTTTATGCACTTGCAGACCTGATAGTATCCAGATGGTAAGTTTTTTGCTTTGAATCGGTGGTTTTTGTGCAGAAGGGCTATTTTTGGCCCAGTTTGGGAAATTCGACATAGAATAGTTCATTTATCTCAAGATTTCTCTTCCTTCTGTAGCAGTCTGGTGTTTGTGCATGTGTGTATTTGTGTGTGGGGGGGAGCAGAGTTTGTATGTGTGTGTGTCTGCGCATATGCGTGGCGGCAGGGGCTTCTTATATATGTGGTTATGTACTCATCCTGCTTTTATAGAGAGCGGAAGTTATCTCTTAGGAAAGAGAGTAGAGATACAATGTGAATTTCTCTGGGTTGATATGAAGTTTGAACTAATGTTATATTGGTGATTAGGGTAAGAGAAGGTTAAAGTGAAGAGACTGATAAAAGAGAACAATGACATATTCAACTCTATACAAACTTTCTAAGCACAGCATTTATTGATAGTATCTTGAGAAAATTTCTCAAGGGAGAAATAAGATTAAAATGAACATGATTTGAATGGGTTATAGTTAATCAGATGAACCATTAAATTCAAGACAGTATACCTTTGACTTAAAATAAAGATGTCGTGCTTCCTTTAGATAACTTTGTAAGAGCAGCTCAGTGCTGTAGCCTCAGAATTTGTAAGGTACAGGAGTAGCTGGAGGTGTTTCTAATAAAAAATGAAATCCTGTGGCGTCTTAGCATTTATTTTCACAAACTGCCTGTGTGGTAAAATCTCCTAAAACGCTTTGACTTTTCTCCCCTCTTGTTATAGATCTCAAAACGCTAAGATTATGATGTAGCTTTCAAAGAAGAATGTAGAAGAAGAGAAAATGTAGGTATGGGTTTCAAAAAGCCTTGGCGTAAACTGAAATTCCTGCCCACACAAGCAATTACGGAGAACTGCTCCGAGAGCGTTTTTCTTTCCTAGGTGAAATATTTTTGTCTCTGTAGGTTCAGCTCATATGTTAATTTTAACTTTCATAACATTTCTTTTGTCCCTCTCCTCTCTCCACTTCCCTCTTTTCCTCTCATTGTCTCTCTTTTTCCTTTTATTTCTGGTTTTCAAAAATGATATTACTACTGGCTTATATTTGGTCAAGCTCAGATACACTTAGTATGAGAAAGTGGTTTAAAAATTAAAATTGCAGAATGGTTGTTCTGAATGTCAGTTCAAATGTGCTAGATGTTTGAACAACTATCAAAGAAGTGTTTAAAAATTAGCACAAATTTGGTCATATCCTATTGATTTTTGAAACTCAGCTTTCAAAAATAACTATGTCCAGGTTGTCCCTACTGACTATTCTAGACTGATTAAAGATTGAATGTGAATTCAAGGACCTCCACTGTGTAAAAGCAGGGGTCATGGCAGATACCAAGACAGAGAAAGAGGAAAAGTAGGTAGTCTGAGGCTCTGCTTTCTCCAGATAGCACCTTCTAGAGATGTGAAT
>NW_011888824.1:8306480-8320423 GCF_000151845.1 Pteropus vampyrus | reverse complement strand
CTTTTATGCACTTGCAGACCTGATAGTATCCAGATGGTAAGTTTTTTGCTTTGAATCGGTGGTTTTTGTGCAGAAGGGCTATTTTTGGCCCAGTTTGGGAAATTCGACATAGAATAGTTCATTTATCTCAAGATTTCTCTTCCTTCTGTAGCAGTCTGGTGTTTGTGCATGTGTGTATTTGTGTGTGTGGGGGGGAGCAGAGTTTGTATGTGTGTGTGTCTGTGCATATGCGTGGCGGCAGGGGCTTCTTATATATGTGGTTATGTACTCATCCTGCTTTTATAGAGAGCGGAAGTTATCTCTTAGGAAAGAGAGTAGAGATACAATGTGAATTTCTCTGGGTTGATATGAAGTTTGAACTAATGTTATATTGGTGATTAGGGTAAGAGAAGGTTAAAGTGAAGAGACTGATAAAAGAGAACAATGACATATTCAACTCTATACAAACTTTCTAAGCACAGCATTTATTGATAGTATCTTGAGAAAATTTCTCAAGGGAGAAATAAGATTAAAATGAACATGATTTGAATGGGTTATAGTTAATCAGATGAACCATTAAATTCAAGACAGTATACCTTTGACTTAAAATAAAGATGTCGTGCTTCCTTTAGATAACTTTGTAAGAGCAGCTCAGTGCTGTAGCCTCAGAATTTGTAAGGTACAGGAGTAGCTGGAGGTGTTTCTAATAAAAAATGAAATCCTGTGGCGTCTTAGCATTTATTTTCACAAACTGCCTGTGTGGTAAAATCTCCTAAAACGCTTTGACTTTTCTCCCCTCTTGTTATAGATCTCAAAACGCTAAGATTATGATGTAGCTTTCAAAGAAGAATGTAGAAGAAGAGAAAATGTAGGTATGGGTTTCAAAAAGCCTTGGCGTAAACTGAAATTCCTGCCCACACAAGCAATTACGGAGAACTGCTCCGAGAGCGTTTTTCTTTCCTAGGTGAAATATTTTTGTCTCTGTAGGTTCAGCTCATATGTTAATTTTAACTTTCATAACATTTCTTTTGTCCCTCTCCTCTCTCCACTTCCCTCTTTTCCTCTCATTGTCTCTCTTTTTCCTTTTATTTCTGGTTTTCAAAAATGATATTACTACTGGCTTATATTTGGTCAAGCTCAGATACACTTAGTATGAGAAAGTGGTTTAAAAATTAAAATTGCAGAATGGTTGTTCTGAATGTCAGTTCAAATGTGCTAGATGTTTGAACAACTATCAAAGAAGTGTTTAAAAATTAGCACAAATTTGGTCATATCCTATTGATTTTTGAAACTCAGCTTTCAAAAATAACTATGTCCAGGTTGTCCCTACTGACTATTCTAGACTGATTAAAGATTGAATGTGAATTCAAGGACCTCCACTGTGTAAAAGCAGGGGTCATGGCAGATACCAAGACAGAGAAAGAGGAAAAGTAGGTAGTCTGAGGCTCTGCTTTCTCCAGATAGCACCTTCTAGAGATGTGAATTACTGTAGTCAACTCCCAGGGCCAACTTCTAAGATTCTATCTAGCTCACTCTCTTGTATTCCTGTCTTCCTATAGGACATAATACCCATTTCTTTGAGCTCGATCTAAATATTATGTAAGTGCAGAAAATATTAAAAGAGCAGCAGATCCCAAACCATGTTCACTCGTAACTCCTTTACACTCAACTGCAAAATTGAGTCTATAAGTACAAATCCCTTAACAATTTTTTCCCCAGTTCTGGTACACTCACTTGTATGCGAACATTGTAGTCTCAGAAGATGAAGACCTCCCTCATAATCAAGGTCAGTCTCTCCACCAGGTTCATGATTTTCTCTCTTCTTGGAATGTATCTCTACTTCATCAGTTATTCCCTCCTCTCCAATAACTTTAACTCCTTTCTCTTCACCTTTGTCTTTGGCCTATATTGTAGACAAATCTCTCCTATCTTTAGAGTCCCATCTTGACGCTGTTTCCTCCTCTAGTTATTGCCCTGTCTTTCTTCTTTCCTTTTCCTGTAGACATTATGGCAGTACTTACTTATTCTTTCATCATTTTCCCCATTCACACTTCAATCTACTGCAAGCTGGCCTCTTTCTCTGAGAGCAATTCTCTTTCACCACTTCCTTGATTCTCATCTTCTCTGACTTTCCTTCTAGATATCATCAGGACCTCCTTTTTTTCTGCCTTTCTCTAAAATTTTGACGATGCTCAGATTTTCTTTCTATAGTATATACTTTATCTGAGAGAAATCATTTTGTTTCAAGGTTTTAACTATTGCCTGTTCACTAAAGACTTCCCCAATGGATTTCTTTCGTGCACTTCCTTTGAACATTTGTACCTGGAATTCATTTCTCTCAATGCCTTTTAAATAGAATCGAGCTTTTTTCCCTGCTCCTCATATTATTCCTTGACTTTGCCTTCTCCCTTTCTCTCACACTATTACACCCAAACCACCCCAAGTCCTACAGGCTTTTTTTATTAAATATTTTTTGACCCCGTTATCATTTTCTCATCATCTCTTGCCTAGATTATTGTAATAACTTTCTAGTGGGTCTCTCTGTTTCAAAATTTTTTTTTTCCTTAAATCCATCCTTCACACTCTTATCAGAATGAAATATCAAAAATCTATTTTACTACCATCTTATTCAACCTATAAAATGGCCCTATTTAACTTAATATATAAATTTTCCATCATCTGGACTCTGCTACATTTTCAATTCTAGTCTCAGTCTCAGTTTTGCTTGCCAATGTTTCTTTTCATTCACCATATTTCTCTCACCTTCATACTCTTGTTCCTGCTGTCTCCTCTAACTGAATTATTTTTCCCTCATATCTTAATCTACCTTTTGCTCACCTTTCAAAGTATCACCTTCTTTACCATGCCTTCCTGACTACCCTTCAAGTCTCCACCTGCTGGATGGGTAATAATTAAGCCCTTGATTTGGAGACTCACAATATCTGCTAGATATTGGAAGCTAGCCAGGTAGCAAAGGTCAGATTAAGAGTATTGTTTTCTCATCCAACGCAAATGTTTCTATCAGCCTCTAGGTAGTATCCATTATGTTGAGAAAGGGGAGTGGGAAAGTAGAACACAGAAAGTAATAAATTAAAAAATAATGATTTTAGGTTTTAAAAGTTGTCCAAAACTTTGGCTGTGGTTACTACCAAATGGAATTGAGAAGGAGCGAAAACATTGGAAATGAGTTAAGTTTTTGAGGATATTGGATTGTGAAAGAATCTATAAGCTAAACTAACAAAGACTTTTATTGTGCAAGCTCTAAGTCAGATCATTCTGTACCAGAAGAAATCAGACTGCAAAAGCTGAGCAGCCCTCAAAATTCTTCAGAGATGGCAACAGAGGACAGTAGACTAAAAAAGAACTTCCCAAAGGGCAAAACCATGGGCTCCTCACAGAGAGAAGAATCAAGGGTAGTCACACTGGCTATATAAAAAACTTATTCTAAGTCAAGGTATCTTTGCAGTTCTTGTCCAATACCCTTGATAATCTCTATGGACTGATAACTGTTAAGTGTGTCTCATTTTCCCTGTTTAAAATTATAGACTTTATGACGATCATCTTAGTCCGCCACTATAAATTTGGTATGTGCATGGCAGCGGGGCACCTAATGACTTTTATTTTATAGGTTGTCAGATGCTGAATGAGACTTGGAGTGGGCTTGAATGTGCTCTATATGTTAGATGAGTACCACAAATATTTAGGTAGGTAAAAGGGTAGACTGTGAGAGAGGTGGTTAATTGATCTCTAATATGTGTTCTCCTAATCCATGGTAATGGAATTCTAACTCCTACAAGGCCATTTAAAGTGAAGAGTACATTTTCTAGCTTTCCTTGCAGCTGGTTGTGGTTATGTGATTTGGTTCTGGCTTTTAGAGCAGAAATAGTGTGTGCTACAAGATTTTCCCTTGAAGGGATGCCCTTTCCTTACTTCCTTTGCCTTTTCCAGTTATGGGAAGGAGGGAGTTAAGCTATTAATTGAGTATAAGATGGAAGCCACATGTCATGAAGTTTAGAGCAGTAAAATAGAAGAATCCTTTGTTTTTGATGCTTGTGGAGCTATCATGCAAGCCAGGTGATTCATTTGGGGTCTCTTTCTATCCTAGGACCAAATTGATATGAAAACTAATATAAATTAAATGAAGAGAATTTTACAAATAGTTTCCAGATAATCCAACATAATTAATTCAACTTTATTATTAAACCATGTGTTCATTTGGAGAGTTTTTATGTTTCTTACTTTTTCAAATGTAGTTCTCAACTTTCCCTAGAATCTACAATACCAAAGTCAGACATGCATAGTTATTTTTTTGTTCACCCATCCTAATTTTACTTAGGGGGTGGAGTGAGATGTGAGCTGGAAGTGAGGCACAATTGGAAGACAAATGAAAATGTATTATCAGTTTCCACTCTCCCGTTTTTGGATATGTATTTATTGTGCCTCATTTGCATCAAGAGAGTAGGTACTTACATTATTGCAGATTTTGGTGAACGTTAATCTGAAGTGGTCAGAATCACCAAGAGATTAATTTCAAATGAGCACAAAAAAATGATGAAAGGCTAAGTTAATTTGAGAATCTAGAGAAAGGGTAATAGTAAGCACATTTTTGAGAGTTGGGACATTGAAGGCCAGAATTTCCTTGGCTATGGAAATCTATTAAGTTCTAAAGGCTATTTTATTTGAGCCTGGTGAATATGTTGCCAGAAAATTAGATATTTCTCTTCTCCTTGTGTGTCCTCTCCTTTCTTGGCCTGAGAGATTATTTTAGTTATCTGGATAGGCTTTAAATGCTATCACATGTATCCTTATAAGAAAGAGAGAGAGAGAGAAATTTGATATACAGAGATGATGTGAATACAGAGGAAGATTGAAGGGATGTAGCCATAAGCCAAAGATGCAAAGGAATGCTGGCAGCCACCAGAAGCCAGAAGACTCAAGAAATAGATTCTCCCCTGGACCTCTGGAGGGAGCATAGTCCTGCCTGAACCTTGGTTTTGGACTTCTGGCCTCTAGAACTATGAAAGAATAAATTTCTGTTGTTTTAAGTCACCAAAGTTGTGGTAATTTTTTGTAGCAGTCACAGAAAATTAACACAATTGGCAAGTTGTAACTATAATGTACATTGAATTGTCTTTTTACATTAGTATATATATCAGTTACTCATTTATTCATTTCTTTATTCACCCAGTAACTATAGTTCTTTTCTGGTGATTGTCTGTGTGTGTGTGTGTGTGTGTGTGTGTGTGTGTGTGTGTGTGTGTGTGTGTATGTGTCCACGCACGTACATGTGCATGTGTATGTGTGTACGTGTATGCAGTCATGCTGATTTCCTGCTCTTTATGACTTCAGCCTTTCTAGCCTCTTTCTGAAAAAAAAAAGAAAAGCTATGAGTAAGTTAATTACTTGAAGCAGTTTCATCTGTTACCACTGTTCTTTGCTGATACATGCAAGCACAATTATTACTCCACCTGGCCTGGCAGTATGACAAACATTTGAAGGATGAAAGGTTTTACAATGTATTTTATTTCTCTAAGAATTGCACAAGGCTTTATTAGAGTTACATCCATGATAAAGAGACCATATGTTTTAAGGAAATAAACAGCTGAGATTTAGAAGTCAGCATACTGGTCCACAGACAAGGACAGCCAAAGCTTCTGCTGTCATTAGCCTAGTTTTTCCAGGGGAGACATACAAGAGAGGTACAGATAATTTTGACAAGTATTAAACCAGTGTGTTTATCCCTCTCCCCCGTAAATCATGTTCTCTCACAGCAATTCTGTTGGTGTAGCCCATGGGAAAGGGGTGGTGATAAATACTAACTCAGGAAAAAGGAAGATATGTGGAAGTAAAAAATCTATGTTACAAAATAGGCAGCCAGCCAACCCCTTTCTCCCAATAGCTTAAAAAGAGAGAAAAAAGATGAGACAGGAATAGAGGAATGAGATCGTCAGACATGGGCTTTTAATGGAGGAAGGCATAAGGGCTCTGGCCCCGCTTTCCATTAGGTCTCTAGGAAAAGCCCACTGAACAGAGTGGCCACACAAAAATGCAGACTGGCCCACCCTAGGTACGTGGGTGGAGTGGCATAGACAGACCAAGGCAGGGTTTTGCTGTTCCTCCTGAATCTCCTCTCAGGTCCTGTGCCATGTGAATTCTGAGTTGATGGCTCATTCCCTGGCCAAGCCAAGCAGACTCAACCATAATTTCATTAGGTATAGATTTCAGCAGCAGACAACAGCGGAAAGCACAGGATGGGACTGAGCCAACCACAGCTCACTGGATCCAGCCGGAACACTAACAAATCAGCGCAGCATGGTGGCTAAAGGCATTGCTTATGGAGCAGAATGCCTGGGTACAATTTCTGGCTCTGCCATTTCCAATGTTGTAATTTTACATGAATTACATTGCCTCTTTCTGCTTCAGTTTCTCCAACTGTAAAATAGAGTAATAAAAGCATTTGCTTTATAGCATTGTTGCAAGAATTAAATTAAGCAATGCATGTACAGTGGTCCTCCCTCTAATCCATGGAGACACATTCCAAGACCCCAGGTAGATACCTAAAACTGCGGATAGTACTGAACCATATGTATATATACTATGTTTTTTCCTATTGTCTATACCTATTATAAAGTTTAATTTATAAATTAGGTAAGAGGTTAACAACAGTAACTAATAATAAAATAGGAGAACGATTATAACAATATACTGTAATAAAAATTATGTGGATGTGGTCCCTCCTGCTCTGTCTGATAACCAATCTGATACTGATATGGCTACTAAGTGACTAGATGGGCGGGTAGCATACACTGAGTGGATATGTTGGACAATGGGATGATTCACATCCAGGGCAAAATGGAGTGGGATGGCAAGAGATTTCATCATGCTACTCAGAAAATGGGCAATTTAAAATTTATAAATTGCTTATTTCTGGAATTTTCCATTTAATATTTTCAGACCACAGTTGACCACAGGTAACTGAAACAGCAGAAATGTTCTCTTTTTACTGTCTGCATTAAAGTATTATTGGAAGTTGCTTGCCTTGAATATACTTTGAATATACTAACTTTACGTCTTTTGTCATTAAAACAAAACACTGGAAAAACATCATAACTAATACATGTCCATTATGGACAATTTAGAAAATGATGCTGAGTGAAAAATATTCATTCATAACTCCATGTCTCAGAAGCAACCACTATATGGACTTTTCCTTATATAACTATATTTCTATGTAGAACCTTAAATACTACATTTTTAGTTTTTTGCAAAATAATGTTTCCAGAGATGTTATTAATTTCCATTCTTTTACACTGTGATTTTTTTCAACTACCATTTTTTTCATACCATTAATATCCCTAATCCAGATTTTAATCCTTTGTACCATCTCTTCCATCCTTTCCTACCATATAAACTGACTTGTTTATCTTCCAGGAAGCCCAGATTCAATGGATCAGATTTGAAATTTATCAGTCTCCGCAATCTCCACATTCTGAGTTTTAGTAAATGGCACCATTATTTACCAAACCAGAAATTTTAGGCAAGTTCTCATCCTTGATCTGGTGCATTTCCTTACTCTCTATATCAAATAATAACCATGTTCTGTGGATTTTGCATATTGTATGACTATCAAGTCTGAATTCAACTATCCTTGTTGCCACAGCTTCAGTTCGAATTTTCAAAATATTTTTTTATATTTATGACAGCATTTATTTTTTTTTTCTTACCCTCTAAAAAAGTAAACCTGGTTGCCTTCACTCCATTATTTAAAACTCCTCAATGAACACTCATCACCTTCCATATAAAAGTTGAGCTCCATCCTATGGCACACAGGGCATTTTATGATGGGGCTCCTCTGCTTGAGCTGCCTACTATCTCATCACTTTTTCTTTGTACCCTCAGTTCTAGACACAGGATAGACCTACAGTATATTTGTCTACAAATTTGTTTACAGTTCCTTATAGAATATCTTGCACCAAAGAGTCATTCGATACATTCTTATTGAGTACAAGAGCATACAGTGTGGATATGTGAAATAGCAGACTGTAGAGATGAGAACTTCAACTGGAAAAGGAGTTGTGTTGAAGGATTCAGAATAAAGAAGGAACATTTGAAATCACAGGGATATACTATTCAGGGCTTTGTATCTAACTCATGCTGTCCAACAGAAATATAATAAGAATCATATAGATAATTTTAAATATTCTTGTAGTCATACTAAAAAAGTGAAAAGAAACAGATAAAAGTAATTTTACTAATGTAATCCATTAACGCCAGCATATTTTCATTTCAATGTGTAATCAATATCAAAATGATTGAAATATTTTACATTCTTTCCTAATACTAGTTACTTGGAATCCAGTGTGTATTTTATGCTTACAGCACATTTCAATAGAGAGTAGTCACATTTCAAGGGCTCAGTAGTCATGTGTGGTTTTTGGCTACTGCAGTGGACAACACAGGTCTAACATCTACAGAGTGGAAGGAGTGGGAAACACTGTGTGTTATCATTGGGGTAAAACAGCATGCATCCAGAAGTTTGAGTCTGAAGGATTTACGAACACTATATTTCTTCTCCTGGGAATGGGGCATAAAATGAATCAGAGAAGTTGAAAATATTAATGAAAGTAAAAGTTAGGAAGAAATTTTATGGTGAAGAGCAACAGTTATAATCGTGATACAGAAATAGGAGTTCAAAGCAGAAAGTTGTATTTCTATGGTATAAGAAAACAAAATATAGCTACTGCGGGTAGGTTATCAAAAAGTTTATAGATTTAGACTGTGTATGTTTTCTGGTATTATCTGGTTTAATTTTGATGACTTCAGTGGAAAAAATTTACCATATCAGAGGTTCTTATAATTCATTTTATATTTAATAGCATTTTTCATTTGTCATAACCCCAAAGTAATGGTTTCCATTTTTGTCACCTTGAATTGTGAGTGAGTCAAAATCTCTAAAATAGTACAGGGTGGCAGTGATCACTGGGCAGGACCTGATGACAGTGCTTCTCCCTTCCTTCCAATAAATAGGCTGTGAGCTCAGAGCACAAAATGGAACCTGGCACCTTTATTAGATAAGGACACTAATTATAGTGAGGCTGGGTGCTGGTCATTTACATCCTCTGGTACTTCTGAAGAAACAGGAGCAATGACGTGTCAGAACTGATAAAAGGTGCTCAGAATCAGGCTGCCTGGTTTTTATCCATAGGGGGTATACATTCGTGACTAAAGACATGTTAGACTTTCTGGGAAAAAAAACACGACACATCTTTATAAAGGAATTTCTTATCATTAGATTCTCTATTTGTAAATAAGTGTGTGTATGCTAGTATGCTAGGGTTTTATTATTATTTTAGTAGAAAGAAAAAAAAGAAATGCAAAAGATTACACTAAAAGCAACTAATCCTTCTACATATTAAATCAGTTGATTATTTGAACAATGTCACCATATCTGTAAGCATGTGATGATTTAATATGCAACAACCATCAGCCAGTATTCCTCTTCTATATAGATTTTTCCTATTCGGTTACTCCTGATTTTAATACCTAATTACCCACCAGGATAAAAGTTTTATACTATTATTCATCTTTTGGGATTTGACATTCAATAAGTAGTTGATGAGTTTCTTTGATGTACCTCTTGATAAAGAAGCTAAATTTTCTTTATAGATTTTAATTAAATATTTTTTTCTATCAAACTCTACATCTTTTAAAATTTGGCACAAAAAAATTGCAAAACTTTATTTTTAATCACAAACAGCAAAAGATTGATTCATACAGGCCATAGAAACTTGGCTACAGAGCTAGGCTTTTGAATCTACTTATACAAAGTCTCTCTAATGATGTACATGTCTTCGTGACCTATACTTGGTCCAAGTTTAACCCATTGCCAGTGGGGAAGGGTGGGGCAAAGAGTAGGGGAACAAGTTGAGCTGTGATTTGTGGGGGCGGGGACTGCTGGATGCATGGGTGAAGTAAGCCTACAGCTCTTGCACTAATAATGGGTTTTGAAAGTCACAGGCAAAACGGTGCTTACTTATTGCAGGAAAGAAAGCTCTTGCTATTTCTTCATTTGTTTCAGGTTAAATAAATTTTTAAATAAACTTAAAAAATACATATGTAATTATTAATCGAAACTAGTAAAATTCATTTGACTGGAAAATCTCAAGACAATTTTTACTTTGTTTCCTTCTTAGACAAACACACGGTTCCACTTAATCCTAAATTGGGGCCTCTTCACACGTTTTAAACAGCTCTATTTCATGGCAGGTCACAATGAGATCTTAAAGTTTATGGTGGTGGATCTCTGTGCCACTTGTCACTCTCAGATGGCCTCATTCAGGTCTCTGGCAATCAGTCTTTAGAAGGAAGAGTGCCCGACAGTCAGACCCAGTTGGGGTTTAGGGAGAGGAGACTTTCTCATCAAGGAAATCTTTGAGAATCTCCCTGTTAAAGTCTGCTGCCATCACTTTGAACCTAAAAAATGTATTATAACTCAACTGTTAATGATTATATATAACCATTTACATTTATGTTATCTAAAGCAAGGTTTCCCGTTCCTTCCAAGTTATTTTCTGGAAATATCTTCCACACAACAAAGAACAAACAATTTGGCAAGAGAGGATTGTCAAAGTCAATCTATAATGAAAGAATGAATTTCAGATAATTTACATTTGCCTAGGTTTTGTTTTTACCTGAAAGAAAAAAAAATGTTATTAAAGGTTTTGTTGTATTGGGTTTACTTGTTTCTTTTTGTTCATTTTGCTTTTTAAAAGACAAAAATATAGGGGGACTCTCTGAAGGATTAAGTAATACTCTAGGAGTATTTAAGGCAGCTAGTTACTGATTAGTCATTCTGTAGATACTAAATAAATAAATAAATGTACACATTCAATATGTAATAAGACTCTAAGAAGAAGGTATAATAATTAAGGAAAAGTGTAAAACTAGTTGATAGTATTAAACCAGCTACTGTTGGGGTATATTTTAATAAACCTATCTTTAAAAAAGGAGGGGAGTTATTCACAAAGCCAAAGGAAAAAATTATAGTAAGATTGATATTCAAACTTAATAACACCTATAACTTTAATGTGCTCTGATGTAAGCTTCACTGTCAAGTTGTTAAAAAATAATGACTCAGTCTCCATTTGCAGACGGTCCATGGCCTATAGCAATCTATAAGGTTGAGAGTGAAAACAGAGCAGGATTAATGTGTCACTCTCCCATGCTACTGAACCATGGGACCTGCAAATCCCAAGAAAGGGAGACTTATACAAGGTCACTTGGAATTAGGCATGCAAACTAATGGCCTTACTCATTGTTCTGAGGGGTCCTGTGATTGGGCTTGAAGCCAACACACTTGAGCCAACAGAGTCTCTCAATTAGGTACAGTTCCAGTGCCAAGTTTCTCAGCAAGAGCATGTGAAAGAGCTCTTTTTGACTTTTGATCAAATCCATTTAAAATCTTTGCCATGGGACCCTAAAATTTGCCATTTAAAAATATGTCTGGAATGCCTCCTACCTGGGAACTAATATTAGGTACTTTTGCTTGCTGTAGAGATTATGACCAATGAGAGCACAATTTTCTCAACTAAATAGAATCAAAACACAATATTGCTGTGGACCATGGTGGAAATACGAAATCCAATACTATTTGACAACAGTGCTATACTATCAGCTTTTTAGGGCAGGGACCTTGTCTTATACTTCTGTGCACGTGCAGAACTCCCACACATGGTAGACACTTAATGAATATTTTTTTTTAATTGGGAAGATGAATTAAATAAATTTGTTTACTGAGCTTGCAAAACATGCATCAAACAAATATATGGTTTATCATTTATTTGGAAGATCTTTTTTCTACGCTATATTCCCAGTTACCCATGGTGAGAGCTTTTAGGACAGAAGAGGAACTTTTACACTGAGAAAACAGCTCAATGGCAGTTTGCCTGCTTTGTGGAGGTTGTCTAATCCCTCCTGCTTTGGAATGCGCATTTATGTTGGGATCTGAAGTCTCCTGCCTTGGCTGTGATCATAGAACTATAAAAACAAACAAACAAACAAACAAACAAAAATCCTTTCACTTCAGTACCCTTTATTTTCTTTTCAAGTATAAGAAAAACAAGGTTTGACTAACATGTACTGCTGGATATTTTGTTTTCAGGCCTTACTTGTCTTTCTATTGAATTTTTTGGTGACAACAATAAAACAATGACTCACAATCACACTAATTCCTTTTAAGAGAGATGCTCCTTCTTAAATGATTTCAGTTCGGCTGAAGTAAATACAGTAAGTGGAGACACTGAACCCAAAAGCAAGACAGTTAGGACAGACTGTGGCAAATTCTGTGGCTTGTGCACAGGATCTTGTGCCTTTTCTGCTCCACTGCCCTATGTGAAGCAAAACACATCTTCAGAGAAAGAAACTAAAATAATTTTTTTCATGATGAGAAATGCAGGAATTTATGAGATATTAAACACTTTGATCTTTAGCAGGAAGGCTTTAAAAGTTTAAACTATAAAAATCTACTTTTAGAAATTTAAACAGTATTTGCAAACTCAAATGCCTATAGCGACCACAAAGATAAAGGAAATATGTAAAACGGGCCAAATATTAGATAAATGGAGTGGTAGAGACTGGGGGAGTGGTAAGTTTGTGCCTGTGTCGAAGTTATTTAAAGTATCGAAAACATACGCACAGACACACAGACACACAAAGATACTCAGACTCGCAGACCTTGAGTTAATGTCAGTGGCTATATGTAGCCCCTTTGTCATTATTTTTAACCCATGAATTCTACCCCAGTGTTTCTTTTAGTTTTTCCAAGTTAGAAGAATTTTTCCAAGTGAGAGTGAAGCCAGGATCTGCTTCTTGTCATGTGACATTTTTTAAAAGGTGTGATTTCAAAAGAATTAAAGATTCAGCCTTGTGGAGGCGGATCCCTTCTAATCTCTCTCTAATTCACTGAAACTCAATCCACTACCACCATGACCCAAAAAGGTTTTAGACTTGACCCTGATTCAGTACATCTCTACTTGAGCTCCCCCTAGAGGTGAGAGTCTGCCACTAACAGTCTCACCTCAGAGACGATGGAATAAGTAAATGTCCTGGAACGAGTGAAACTGGGTTATTGCTAATTATTGCTAAGAAAATAAGAATCGAAATGAAAACGAGCGAATTTGTGTTAATTTCTTTCTCTTTTTTTTGCAATAAATAAATATTTAGGTCATACTCTATGCAAAGAATTGTGATAGGTGTTCTGAAAAATACTGAAGTCATCAATGACACAATTCTTTCCTCTCTTTTAGGGAAACTAAAAGCACGCAAAAAGCAATGTTGTTTCTGCCTTTATGATATCTTAAAATTCTCTTTCATTAATTTTTTTACTATATACTTCTTGGATAATGATGTTCTTCAGGATTCTCTTCAAACCCTCTTCTTTTCTCACTTTACATTCCTTTATTTACATACACCCATTCATTCTTCTGGTTTCAATCACCATCTACTTTCTGATGATTTTCACCTTTATATCTCTAGACTGGACCTTTCTTTGAGTGACAGATTCATGCTCTTATTTTCCTGCTGAAATTCTTTACTAGAACATTTCAAAGTCATTTCAAATCCAACATACTTAAATTGTAATTCAAGGTAATAAATATTTAGAGCCAAATGAGTATTATCAGTGCTAAGTGCTAGAAATCTAGATCACTTTGATCTGAGGCTATCTATGAAAGTCTCATTGTAGAGATCGACTTAGGCAGGACTTTGAACAAGAGGTTGTTTGTGGACAACAGTGTAAACAAAAACAGGTGCACGTCTATCACCATTTATTTTTCAACAGAAACTTCTGCTGCTGTCCCAATACTTTCAAGATCCAAGCTCAGTTTTGACCTGTATTACAATCCAAATTTAATAAAGAGAGAGAGAACGAAAGAAAATTTGCCTCATGTTGATCTCTTTCTCTCTCA
>NW_011888824.1:8292911-8305006 GCF_000151845.1 Pteropus vampyrus | reverse complement strand
AAATGATATGGGGCCGTACTCAAACTGGATAAGAGAAGAGATGAGAGAAAATAAATTCTGGGGTGAGATCTAAAACATCAGTGTAGGAACCCAAGTCTAGAGTGAAGTGGTCTTGGTTGGGTGCTGGCAGATGCTATGGAGGTTATAAAGATAAAATAAATAATTCAGGGCTGAATTCAAGAGGAAGTTTTTCTAGTCTGTTTTCCCTATTATATAGGTACCACTCATGCCTAAGAATTATTCTTAATCCTTTACTCTCCCTTCTTTTTCAAGACTTTTTATCTTTGGTTTTCTAGAGTTAAATATGATATGCCTAAGTATAATTTTTTGTATTTACCCTGCTTGCTGTTCTTTGAACTTCTTGGATCTATGGTTTGATGTTCACTATTAATTTTCAAAAATTCTCAGCCATTATTACTTCAAATATTTTTTTCTGCTCTTTTCTCTATGGTTCTAATTATATTGCATCTTTTGAAATTGTCGCACTGTTCTTTGATGTTCTCTTGTAATTTTTTTCTTACCTTTTTTCTTTGCATTTTAGTTTGGGAAGTTTCTATTTACTTTTCTTTAAGTTCACTAGTTCTTTCTTCTACCATATCCTAGTAGATTGAAGGATCCATCAAAGGCATTCTTCATTTTTGTTACGGTGGTTTTGATTTCGAGAATTTTCTTTTGATTTCTTCCCTTGAGTTTCCATCTCTTTTTTTACATCATCAAGCTGTTCTTTCACTCTCTCTTTTCCCATTAGATCTTTTTAACATATTAATCAAAGCTATTTAAAACTACTTGCCTGATAATTCCAGTTTGTTCTATATTGTTCTGATTCTAATGTTTTCTTTGTCTCTTCAAAGGAAACTATTTTTTCTTGCCTTTTAGCATGGCTTATATTTTTTCTTTTCTTTTCTTTTTTTAGGGGAGGGGTGTTAAAGCTATAATGTATTAAATAATAAGAATTCATGCAAGTAGTTTTTATTATGAGGTTTTTATGTTCTAGGAGTTGGGTTAGGCTATGTTTAATGTTTGCTGTAGCTGTAGGTGTCAGGGACTTCAAATTTCCCTAGTGTTCTTGACTTTGTCTCTTTTGTTGAATTTGAACTTCTCTAAAAACTCCTCCTCAGATAGAGTCAGCATCATGCAACTCTTTATTCTATAATCCACTGCTATTACACTGGAGCCTTGTTGGTGTAGTGGTATGTTATGGGGAGGGAAAACATTCGATATTCTTATGAATAATTCTCAGTTTTTTGGTGACCTTGGGATGCGATCTTCACAATTGTTTTTTTATCTTTTTCTTCTTATTATATGAGACAGAAAAGTTAGAGGTGTCAGGAGTTGGGAGTGGGGGCAAGTCCTTCCCATAAATTGAATAAAACTCTGATAAAGTCTTTTCTTCTGGCAGTAGGCTTCTGTATGGGGAATGCTCTGGAGCTCTGCACCTATTTCAAATGGATGCTTTTCTCTGTTCCTACCAGGACCACAAGGGGATTTTCTTGGCTTTTCACAAAAAAGGATTTCTGAGTAGAACCCATGAAAGTATGGGTGGTATTCCTAAGACTGTGCCCCCAAGGAGTTTCTCACTGTGTGTTCAGCCTCTAGTAATTCACCAAAATTATCTAAGTGTTCTTATTAGTTTTTGATTCCATAGGTTCTCCCCCTCCCCTCCACCAGGTAAACATATCTTAACTATGACTCCCTGGATTCTCTCGTTTTACCAAATTCAAAGGTGTTGGTTTGCCTTGTGACTTCAGTTCTCTGATAGGTCCAAAAAAAGTCATTGATTTTCAGTTTGTTCATTTTTTTATTATAAGGACAGATTCTAAATTTAAAACTCATTAGAGCTAGAAATAAAAGTCCTCTCCGCTTTTTCATCTTTTACAACCAATAAATCAAAGATTTCTAGTTTTATCTCTTATCACTTAAATTCATCCCTCCTTTTTATTCTCACTGTTATTGCTTTCCTTCAGGCTTCTTTGTCATCAACTTAAATCGTTTCAGAAACTTTGTAAATATTTTCTGTGCCTGTAAGTCCCCTCAAATTATGGTGAACATACATCCTAGTTTCGTAGGGACAGTCTTAGTTTATTTCTATTTTTGGAGTGGAATGATTATAGGGCTCTTTTTCAGTCTCAAAGTGTACCAGTTTGGCAACAAATATTGGTCACCTTACCTTGAATCAATCTTGCCTTGATTCCACCTATTGTCTTCAAGTGATCTTTCTAAAATTTAAATATGATCATGTTTCTATCCAGTATAAAACTCTTTAAGTTATTTTCTCAGTCCATGAACTAAAGTCTTAATGCCTTATTACACATGGGCATCCAAGGTCTTTATGACTTGACTCCTACCTTTTGTGGCTAGTTTTTATCATGCCTTTCTCAACAACTTAAAGTTAAAGATTTAGCAAAATACAACTACTTGGTATTGTTTAAACATAACATGTTTTAAACACTGCTACCTTTGCCCTGAAACCTATTTTTCCTCCTGCCAGCTCTTCCCACCTATAATTCAGTTATTATAAATCATGGTAAATTAATCATCAATCATCCATAGTTACGTATTATTATAATCATTGTTTTGCATGGTCTATCACATACATATAAACACTATCCTACAAAAAACATGATATAAACACGAGATCATGAACCCCTCAAGAGCAGAAAATAGGTCTTAATCATTTGAATTCTCAATGTCCAACATAACAGGTGCTCGATAATGTAGGTGGTACTCAACAGTTACTCTGTCGAGTTAGCTTAGGAGATAGGAGAGCAGTAAAAAAAGTTCTAGTTGGTAGCAAGGGTATACTCAAGTTAATGTCAAAATTTTACACAGAATAAAGGTCCCTTAAGCCTATGATTTCTCTCAGGATAATTTACAACGCTGACTTTTTCTACTTCTGGGACTTCAATAATTAGAGATAGAAAGAGCAAGGCAACTTAATAATTTAGAAGAAGCAAAAACAAGTAATGGAATAATAATAATAATCACCTTCACCTCTTGTCCCAGTTCCAGTTTAGAATTCTAGAATTTTTTAGAATTCCATGCTGCTTCTGGTACATAGCATGTCCCCCTTTTCTTTCCAGTCTCAGCTCACTTGAATAATCTCTGCCCTCACTCTTCACAAACACCCATTTCCTGGCCCCTTGGGCCTAGAGTTGTTACACATCAGCAGTATGATTGGCAATTACGGAATATATCCAGAAGAAGTGGCCTGTCCAGGGAACATAAAATTCTGTGGTCTCTGGAACCTGGAGTGTGCTCTGGAAGGGAAAGCATATCTCTAGACCCTATAGACACCATATTCCCCATTAGGAGAAGGGTAGCTTAAACAGAGTCCAGTGGGGTTCTCTAATGGTTAGTGCTTAGAGTAGGGGCTCCTCGCATGAAGGTCTAAGGGTGGTATTGAGATGAGTACTATATAGGAAATGACAGAGGATAGCACTATGTTATCATTACATAAGCAGATTTTTAATAGAGCAAGAAATGAGGAAATGTTTGAGGAAACTATAAAGTTTTTACTTAATAGAATGAAGTCACATAGGACAGAGTGGAAAGACATAGATAAAAACTATGGCTGGAAGTAAATATAAATTAGGGATGAATGTTAATTTGTAATCTCATTTCCTCCATCGCCACCTTTCCTGGCTCCCTATGACACAGACTCAGTCTTCTAGACTCGAGTCTTTTTTTCATTAATGATTTATGTAGCCTTCATTAATTTAGGCAGCAAGATCTCATTTCTTGGAAACCCCAGATTAAAATAGATTACCAGATTAGTCTGAGGAGAGTGAGAGAGCTAATAGTTAGAAAGACAAAAACAGGAGATATTCAAGTACAACCAGATATAGATCAGAAAACTTTGTGCTATGATTCATATATAGCAGGAGTCCCCAAGCACAGGGTTGCAGACTGGTCTGTGGCCTTTAGGAACTGGGCCATACAGCAGGAGGTGAGCAGTGGGCAAGTAAGTGAAGCTAGAAGCTACATTCATATTTCCAGCCGCTCCCCAGCGCTAGCATCACCACCTCAGCTCCACTTCAGATCATCAGGCATTAGATTCTCATAGGAGCACCGGTCCCTGGTGCCAAAAAAGTTGGGGACCACTTATGTATAGAACCTGTTTTTGTCAAGAACTTTTCCATTTCTAGAAACTTTATTGGCTCAATCTGCTGGAAGTCCAGAGGAAGAATTTATTTCAGCTATAGCTGGTTTTTCAAATAATTTATCCGTCATCTGTTTTATTTATTTGTTTGTTTGTTTTATAAATATCACAGGTAGAGTTTTGCAGAATCAGATGCTGAGATGGAACTCAAGAGTGCAAACTGTTTATTTATAAAGAGAAAAGCAGGGGTAAAGTAAAACAAAGATGCAGGCCTTGCAAAATCTCGACCAACCCAATGGGAAGCTCTGTATTAAGTATTGATACTTAATCTTTGATACTAAATCTTTCCCAAGATAGGCCAAAATGACCAGGTTTTATATCTGACCTTGCTCAGTTACTAATGTGGGATTCCACTAATGTGGAAGGGCATGGCCTCAGATAAGGCAGCTCTCTGTAGCTGAGGCAGGCTTTGAAGAAGGTGACAGCTCGAGGCCATCTGCTGACCACACTCCCTATCCATAGCTGGGCAAACAATTCTTCCTTGAAGAGAAACCTAAGTGGCATATCTCTGTCTACTTCACTGTCTTTGACTCTGCTTTCTTTCCTATGCGCTGGCTTTATTCTGAAGCTTTTTCAAAGATATGGCTGAGGTGTTCACCCAAAGCTTCAGACATATGTTTTACCAGCTTGACAATTTCATTTATATGTATTTTTTAAGATTTTTATTAAAATAAAGCTAACATACAATATTGGATTAGTTTCAGGTATACACCATAGTTACTCAACATTCATACACCTAAAGAAGTGATCACCATGATGAGTCCAGCAATCATCTGACACCATACAATGCTATCACAATATTATTGACTATATTCCCTATGCTGTACATTACATCCCCATGACTTATTTCTTTTATATCTGAAAATTTGAAACTCTTATTTCCCTTCACCTTTTTGCCTCTTTTTAAAATTTTGCAATTACAGTTGACAGTCGATATTATTTTATATTAGCTTCAGGTGCATATCATAGTGGTTAGACATTTATATAATCTATGAAGTGATGCCCCTGCTAGTCTAGTACCCACCTGGCAACATACATAGTTATTACCATATTATCGACTATATTCCCTATGCTTTACTTTACATCCCCACGACTGTTTTTTAACTACCAGTTTGTATCTCTTAATTCTTTCCCTCTTTTCACCCAAACCTCTAATCCCCTCCCTTCTGGCAACCATCAGCTTGTTCCCTGCATCTATGAGTCTGTTTCTGTTTTGTGTTTTGCTTATTTTCTTCTTTACATTCCACATATAAGTGAGATCATATGGTATTTATCTTTCTCTGTTTGATTTATATCACTTAGGCTAATAACTTCCAGGTCCATTCATGTTATCACAGATGGTAAGAATTCATCCTTTTTTATGACCAAGTAATATTCCATTGTATATATGTGCCACATCTTTATCCAATCATCTATTGATGGGCACTTAGGTCGCTTCTATAAGTTGGCTATTGTAAATAATGCTGCAATGAATATGGGGGTGCATATATATTTTTAAATACCTGGGTGAAATTGTTGGGTCAAAAGAAAGTTCTATTTTGAATTTTTTGAAGAATCTCTATACTGTTTTCCCTAGTGGCTGCATCAACTTGCAATCCCACCAACAGTACATAGTGGTTCCCTTTTCTCCACATCCTTACCAATACTTGTTTGTTGATTTATTGATGATGGCCATTCTGACAAGTGTGAGGTGATATTTCATTGTGGCTTTAATTTCATTTCTCTGCTGATTAGTGATGTTGAGCATCTTTTCACATGTATATTGACTATATGTATGTACTCTGAATAAATATCTATTCAGGTCTTCTGCCCATTTTTTAAATTGGTTTGTTAGTTTTTTTGGTGTTAAGTTGTGTGAGTTCTTTATAGATTTTCAATATTAACCCTTTATCAGATGTATCATTGGTGAATATCTTCTCTCACTCAGTAAGCAGCGTGTCAATTTTAGAAGAGTCTATGTTATAAAAGTTCCAGTTAATGTTCTGAAATTAAATATTATTCATTTGGCTTAGAGTCATGGACTCATTTTCAGATCTCGGGTACAAGCTTGACCACACCTAAATTACTGGGAGCGAGAGTAGAGAGGTTCCTCAAAGGCACATCTTGGTATTGTTACCAAATAAATGGTGGTGGGGGAGTGAGAAACAGATGTCTCCTACTCTGCTGTAGACCCTGATACTCGTGCACTCTGGAGCCTTTTCTAAAATGATCTAGAGGCTCCCAAGAAATTGTGAGACTGCCCTTAATTGTAGGTAGAAGATCTCAAAGTGCATTAACAGTCATAGAGACCCTCATTATTTTGGAAGATATGACTTGACTTCTCCATAAATAAGAAAATCCATAGGAATATAATGTACAGATTATTTAAAATTCTCCTCTTCCTTTCTCTCAATTCTACCAATTTTCTGAAACATTATTTGCTTCTTTAAGATTTGTAATAGAGGGGAGAATAACTGTGGTATTCTGCAACATACTGAATGGAAAAGTAGCACAAGAACACAATAACAAAGAGCCTTTCATGCTGCAAGTGAGAGTATTTCTGTTGGCGTGGAGAACCTCCACCACTGACCACTGGTACTGCGAAACTGCAAATCTGTGAATAGAAAGAGATTCTTATATTTAGAAATACTGGATACATTTAAAATAGTGTCAGTTTAGTTTTGTGTGTGTGTGCACACACATGTAGACACAATTTGCCTGTATGTCAATATCTGTGTGTATGCATAAATCCTTTATTTAAAATCTCTTTGGTTGGGTTTATGAAATTTTGTTCTTCTTTGGAGTACTGAGTTTATTTCTCTTAAATAGATAAACTAGGACATATATTCAGAGGGCACACATCAATGCAGCCACGCTACTTATTAAATATTGAAATATTTTTCTGCCATTTGGGAAATGGTATCATCATAAATGTGATAAGCACTGAAATTAATTAATAAATTCTATCACATGTGTTGGGTTTTTTTTCCTCCTCACAGAAACCATACACCATTGTGATGCCAAGTTGTTGTGTTTTTTTGTTTTATTTTGTTTTTTTTTGTTTTGTTTTGTTTTGGTTTGGGAACTAGAGCACAGAATTAGGAAGTCTGCTGAAGACATTTTGTTATTTGTTTCAGGTGTTAAAGAATTTTAGGGAGGCATTCAAGTGTCCTTGGCTTGAAAAAGGAAGAACCACACAGCCACATTGGGGAGAAACTTGGTAATGGTTGAAAAGTTTGGGAGAAGTTTGGGGCACAGACAGCACAAGGGAGGCTTAACTTTCAGGTTATGGTAGTAATCACTTAGGTACTTATGACTGAGAAACTATTTTATTGGAAAACTCCACTGGGAGGTGTTGACCATCTCCGCACAATGTAAGAAGGTTCATGAGGAGGAGATCTTCTTGAATCCCTTGAAAGTTCAAAAGAATGTGTACATAAGATGTGACAGTGAATACCTCCTCTTGGACCCCTTCCCACTGCCAGTGGCCAGTTCTCCCAATGGAGAAATCTCAGCTTATCCTACCCCTCCCCACCCCCACTCCTAAATGTTTCTGCAACACTTCCAAGCACTAGTACTTGCTGAGCCTGGTAGCAATTGCCATTTGTTTATACTAACCTCTTCTTTTCCCATCTGCACTTGTTCTTTTTATTAACTGGGCTTCAGCTCATTGTCTCCAGATAAAAATCAATTGTTTCTTGATTACGTTTTGAAGGGAGGCAACCTTCTCACCCTTCTTGGTGGGAAAACGCACACAAAACATGCATTTTCCTAATGCAGGTAACTAGAATTGGTCAATAAGCACTCTCTTTGTCCTCTCTTTTGGCTCGCTTTTGTTTTAATAGGTTTATTGTTATTTAGGTATGGTAAGGCCAACAGATCAGGAGACAATTGCTATTGAAAAGGTAGTTTATTATAGCACAGATCCCAAGAGAGGGAGTACGTGTCACAGCATGAGGGGGACACACAAGAAAGCACCAGGGTCAGTCATGAGGCAGAGGAAAAGAGAGCTATGGGTAAGAGCCTTTATGATGGTTTCTATGGGAAGGGACAGATGAGGCAAGGTAAGCAGCTTTAGAATTAGCTAGTATGAATAATTTTAGTGAGCTTCAAGCATAGGGGCTGTCGCATCTGGCTGGCCTTGTGGTAATTAGGGCAGGTACATAGTGGCCCAGAGTTTGAGAGCCTAATGAGGGAGGAGGTTGGGAGTATAGACTCTGTTGGTTGGTTTGTAGTTGAAAATAGTGCCCCTGGGAGGAGGATTCCTACTGAGAGGGAGGGGCAGGTGGGAGGCCAAGGCAAGGTGACTCAGCCATATTTACCGTATTGCCTGGAACAAGATGTGTCTGGCATATGCATGTAGGGCAGAAGTTAAAGCATCAAGTTTACAGACAGTAGAAACATAATTAACATACCTTTCCCTTCCTACTCTTCCCTTCTCCCTCTGGCTTTCATACTCCTGTCATGATGCTCATGACAATGGGCCAGTGCCTTTTGCTATTGGCCAGTGGGTGGAGAGAGATAAGGAGAGTTGAAGTTGAGATGAAGCAACAGGATGAATCCTCACTCTCAGGTTGCTCTTAGCATCCTCAGTCACCTAATGACCTTCATTTTATTAGGAAGTCTTAGGAAGAATTTTATATGTAAAATCTCAGCTAAGAAAAGAACATCATTTAGCAAGTGATAGCTCTGTCAACCAAAAAGTACACTAATGATTTTAAAATAATTAAAATGACTTGATAAATGATTTTTACTAGAAATTTAAAAACTTGGTAAGCAAGATATATAAGGTTTAAACAATAGAAATTTAGATAATAAAAGGAATATATTTTTAGTCTTGATTTATACATTAAAAGTATAAACTGTTATATATTTTATATTATAAATATATTCATATGTTAGATATTACAAATGTCATACATATTTAAATGACTACATATTTATTACATATGGCATTGACCATTCTTGTCACCTCCAATTTTTCAATCTGTGATTCTCTTCCAAAGACTGTTTAAAGTACTATCTCTTTACAAACTTGTTCATGCTCATGATGTATATCTCTTCAGTCTGTTGTTGCCTTCCCCAGTTTTTATGGTGGTACAATCACTAAATCATCCTCTTCCTCAGTTCCTAGAGCAGTTGTACTTTTCTAAGTTTGAGTACAACTCAGAATTACCAGGAAGAGTCTCTTCTGATGTATATATTTCTAACCAGGCCTTCACCCAATTGCACATACAAAAATCTCTAAGAAATAATTTGAATCTAAATCAATGTTTATTAAAGTGTATCAAAATCGCTTCAGGCACTACTGATTTAAAGCATAAAAAACTAGGGACTCTCTGTCGCTACCTCCTCTTTCAAGCTGGGGAACTTGGTACTAAGCACTGTTTTCTGGAAAACTGACCTTGGTTATGGTGCCCTAGCATTGGTAACACAACTAATTTAACCCAGATCATGGCTAGAACTGGTCACCAGACTTCCACGATGATCTCTAAGTCGAAGTTGTTTCTGATTATTACTGATAGCAAAGCTTTTGTGGCTGGGTTTTTATCTTAAATTTCATCATTTCTCCCCTTCCACATCTCATTCTCACACATACTCATTCATCAGACCTATTTCTTAACTTAGGTTTCAAGTTTTTGCAATGGTATACTGTTGAAGAGTCTATGCCAGAATGGAAGCTCAGTCTGTACATTACAGATTTCCAAGATGGTTATGACAAAGCTGAATATACTGCTAAATATCTCCTATTATTATTGGCTAACCCTTCCTCACATCAACCTACAATTCATTCTTAATGAATGAGTTTATTCCTAAACCCTTGCTATTCTCTGAAGTTAAATCTTGCTTTGAGTAATTGGCCATGCCTACATAATGAGTGATTATCATGTCTAGGTAATGTAACTGGGATATATTAAGCATCCCAGCTACATTTGCTTTCCTCACGTATTTTATATCACATACTTTGTTTTGTAGCTATTTGGATTCAGGGCATCACTCTTCCTGTAATATTTGAAAGAACTATTCTTCCTTCTATCTACAACTCATCCTTCTACTTGAGTTTTAAATTCTCCTTGCTTCCTATTCCTCAGAACTCTCACATGTGATTATTTGAAAAATGTCCACCTCCCACACTAGGCTGAAATTTCTAGGAGGTCAGTGATCTTATTCTATTTTTTATTCTCATCGCATACCTACTGGCTGGAAGAGTGCCTGGCACATACTAAGTGTTCAATAAATTTCTGTTGAATAAACAAATGAAAATACTAAGGCCCTTGAAAGTATGAAACTGTGTAATGTAAACTCCATCTTAGAATCTACTATTATGTTACTCAGACTCTCAAAATATATTTAAAAGATGAATAAAGATGCTCTTGGAGAAATATATAACTTACCGTAATATTAGAATTCATGGGCTTCAGAAAATTAATGTTCGGTCTCAGAAAAAAAGTATTCTGCATAAAGGTTTAGACCTAAATATAGGAGGACATATCTCTGAGTCAAAGTTAAGACCAGCTCTCATTACATGGAACATTCCTAAAGTCATTTTGATGGTCAATACCCACATTCCTTTGTAAAAATCTGTATAGACAATTTTCTCCTTTTTATGTTGACAACAAAACAGAATCAAATCAACCAAAGGATTCAACACAGTTCCTAATCATTGCACAAGCCAACAGAGGCTCATTCTGAATGCATTTTTGGGTTAGTCCACATTTTCCTCCTTTATTATGGAATGCAACTGGTATTTCCTGCTTCCACAAAGAAACTCAAACCCCAACTGATACATGGAGGACTCAAAAGAACAGAGCTGTTTTCTCTCTCTTCACCCATAAAACAAGGAATTCTCTCCTCACAAAAAAATTCCAAATAAGACCAGAGAGACTAACAACTTTAGTCCCAATTCCATTTGTTCTATTACAGTACAGTCCAGCCATAAAAATGAACCACATAAGTAATTTTAAAGTTTTTATTAATCACTTTTAAAAAAAGATAAGAAAAACAGGTGAAAATAGTTTCGGTAATATATTTTAACTTAAAATACCAAAAATATATTATTTCAACATGTAATCAATATGAAAAGTTATTGATGAGATATTTTACAGTCTTATTTTGTACTAAATCTTTGAAATCTGGTGTATATTTTACACTTATAGTATGTCTCATTTCAAATTAGCCACATTTTGAGAGCTTAAAGTTCTATGTGACTGATGGTTACACATTGGGCAGTCTAGCACTAGAATGTGTTTTTGTGCTATAGTTTACAGTCAGAAGAGATGTCCCCACTCACCTTCACTGAAGCCACTGGCACTCTAATGAGAAAAGGCAACCTGTTGAAACCTCTGAGAAGTTTTAAGTAGATTCAATAAGTAGGATCTGTCCAAATGCTTCAGCGGTCTTTGGGTGCTGCTTACCACAGCTACGGGTGGTAGGTTCAGCTCAGCTTTGATACAGCATAGCTGGGCTGAAGCTCTTCTTGTTGTAGCTATCATTACATGTCCCAGTCCAAGCTGCAGTGTGCTCCAGGCACAGAGGAGGATTCTTTTCCTTTTGACATTAAGCACTGCCAAGAGTGATCAAACCAAAACTGACCCAGCATCTCAGTGCCACAGCCCTATTTAGAGGCAGTCACATTTTTTTCCCCTGTTCTGATTCTAGATAATTCCAGAAATTAGGTAGAATCCTTCCATGCCAACTATTTATATATGTTAATACTTAGAATGATATTTTTTAATGAAGCTTTTAATAGAGAGGGCCAATGGATTTGTGAAGAATTAGTGAATTAATCTATACTCTCATGAGAACGGCATAAGTTTTCTTACATTGTAATATGTAGTCTATCATGAGAATTATATGGCAGATTGTGATCATTTCTAGTTCATCTTTATTAAAGAGTCATTGATGATAAACTTAAACATAAGATGATCTCGATTTTCAAACTGTTTTTTAGATTTCA
>NW_011888824.1:8288304-8291691 GCF_000151845.1 Pteropus vampyrus | reverse complement strand
TATCATCTATCTTTCATCTATCATCTATCTATTCCTTTGATAATTTTTCTTCTATGTTAATAATTTCTTTTATAAGAACATTTTACATATTCATTGTAAATACAAATGACCCAGTTTGTCTTTGCCTTTTAAATTTGTTAGTTTATTTTGACAGCATAGGTTTGGTCATAAGCACTCTTCTAATTTCTATTTATTCTGTTACTCTAAGTGGTTCCATCCGCACACATGACTTCAATTACTATCTATTCCATTGATGACTCACAGATTTATATATCCAGCCCAGGGAGATCGAGCTAGAGAGGGACTATCTGAAGATATATGTTGGTATGGCTTTTATCTAACAGAATGGACAGTAAATTAATAAGAAAAAAGTTCACAAAACCCAGAAAAGACATTGTATCAGACTAAACTGAAAGAAATAAAGACAGTACGAAATTAAGAGAGTCCTTTAGAACTCTTAAACATATACATACATATCTATGACATACATGTGCATCCTACTGGTTCTGTTTCTCCAAAGAACCCTAACTCGTACAGGAGGTATATAACTTGTGTCATTACTTCATATATCTTTAATTAAGAGAAACTGTATTCGAGGAGCTGTATGCAAGGGAGTACAATTGAGGCACCTCATCTGCATCTAGACAAGATATAGAGGATTTAGACTTTGAGACGAAACTTGGTGCCACTGTGAGAAAAGGATTGTTAAGGGTCTTGGAAAAGAATAAATGTGTTTTCCATGTGGGAAGGTTGTAAATAATTTAGGGCCATATATTATTTGACACTTGTTCTGTTATGAAGTGTATCTGCTTCTTCCCCTTGAAGTTGGATGAATTTATGATTTACTTACAACTAATGGTAGGTGGCAGAAAGGTGATGAAGCTTTGACCTTGTTTGCTTGAAGATTCTCTTTGGAGCTCTGTGCCATCTTCTAAGAAGTCCAACTGCACTGCAGCTACTATGTTATGAGGAACCTTAGACAACTGGTAAGATCAATACATAAGTGCTCTTACTGTCAGTTCCAGCTGAGCTCTCAGCTTACTCTCAACTTTTGGAAATATATAGTTTTATTTATGTCCTCATATGTAATTAATTATTGTGCAAAATTTAATATAGATATGGTACTCTAATTCAACTGTATTGAGTATTTTATTATAATTATCTTAATTTTTAAATTTCGCCTATTTGAGATCAAAGTCTTAGAAAAGGTCTTAAATTCTTCCACTATCATTTATAGTTTTCCCTACTTGTAATTATAAGTTTTGGTTTCTTGTAATTTGATCCTGTATGCCCATGTTTGTCATGACCATTACAACTTTATTGCGGATTGTATATTTTTCAACATATGGAAAAAACTCCTTATGGATAAATGCTTTTCCCTCATTTGAAATAATCTTTTTTTTATTTTAGAATAGTTTTAGATTTATAGAAAGTTATAAATACCCCTCACCCAGTTTCCCCTATTTTTAACATCTTATATTACCATGATACATCTGTCACACTAAGAAGCAAAAATTGGTACATTACTACCAACTTAACCTCAGACTTTATTCAGATTTCACAAGTTTTTTTACGAATGCTTTTTTTTCTCTTCCAGGATCTCATTCAACATAAGACATGTTTAATTGTTACGCTCCTTTAATCTTTTCTAGTCTGTGACAGTTTCTCAGTCTTTCCTTGTTTTTCATAATAAAGAAAAACAAAGATTAGGTATTTTGCAGAATGTCCCTGCAGTTGGGTATGTCTGATATTTTTCTCATGGTTAGACTGGAGCTGTGGGTTTTAGGGAAGACTATCACAGAGGTGAAGTGCTCTTCTTCATTACATTACATCAGGGGCATGTGCTATCAACATGAGTTATCACTTGGTGATGTGAAGCTTCATCACCTGGCCAAAGTAGTTTTTGCCAGCTTTCTCTATTGTAAAGCCACTCCCGTACCTTCCACCTCTCCACATTCTATTATCTGGAAGTAAATCATTACGAGTAATACACATTTAAGCTGGAAGGAGGGATGGAGAGTAAGAATAACTTCCACTTCCTGGAAGATGGATGCTTTTCACAATTAATTACACTTTGAAATTTCCTTTACTTTTGTATTCAACACCTGAATTTTTGCCTGTCCATCTATTTTGCATTCTTATTGATCCTGTATCATTTTATTTTTAGTTTACTGCTTTTATGGTTGGATCTTATTTTATAAGCCAATGTATAACTTTGTGTTTTATCAGAGATATTTCTAAGGACTTTATTGAATGATATTGCTTGCTTCTAACATGTTTATCAGAAATACAGCCTCTGACATAGCTCACCAACTGTGGGAGGGGCAGGGAGTTGCTGTATGTGATGGTGGAGCTTTCAGCTTTTTTTTTTCTTTGGCAGTTGAATTCTCTGGATAAGGTCAGCCCTGTTCACATATCAGTGAAGTAAAAGAAGGTATTTTAAACCTCTTTCGACAGGGTGAGTCATTTCTAGCTAGGAATGTGACCTGAAAAGAAATGTCTTATTTTGTAGCACCATACAATCTTTCTGGTTCAAATTTTAATAACTATCATGTGTGTGTTTGGAATTAACCTGAATGTTTTACTTGTGACATTTTATCTTCTCAGCATCCCAAGGGGTGAACCTCGTTCTTCCCATTTTACAGATGATAAACCAAAGCTCAGTGAAAAGTTATCACTTCCAGGAAATGACAGGAATTTGAAAACAAGTCTGTTGACTTCTAAACCTGTTTTCTCTTCCACTGTACCAAATCCTCCAAATAGAAAAAATCCCTCACAGCACATTCCTTCTGCCTCCTACCCCTTCCTAGAGCTTTCTGAAAAATTACTGTTTATTCACTTCAGGCGCCGAATCAAGTAGGCAATTGTAGCACTATCCTGCTCCTGTTAAGTAGTGCAAAAATCAGCAAGCGGTGGTATAATGCTGAGACACACCACAGAGCTAATAGGATAGAAGTCACAAAGTGAAACTATAAGGAGAAGAGAATGCTCACCTTGGATGAATTCAACTCAATAAACATTGAATTAGCCCCGGGAGGATGGAGAGCCTTGCGGAGATACAGGATGAATTAGACAAAGTATTTGCACATAAAGCGCTCCCAGATTGTGATAACTAAACATGATATAAATTTTATTAAATTAGAAGTGTCCAAAACATGAGACTGTATCGTGAAAATGATCACAGTGTGAAGGCTATGTCTCAATTGGCATTTAAATGCTATGCTCAACGCCTGAGTTAGTGACTCAGTTGAAAGGAATGGCCTCGAGTGGCATATTGTTTTTTAAGTGAAGAAACTGCTAGTTTCGAAAGACCTAACAAGTTTCATGGACCATTCAACTTCCTAGTATACAAGCAAGACTTTGAATTTAAAAATCGGTCTGCAAAAA
>NW_011888824.1:8283943-8286459 GCF_000151845.1 Pteropus vampyrus | reverse complement strand
TAGCACTTAAAATAAAGTCACGTCACCAGCAAGACATGATTTGTATGCCAAGGATAAGCTGTATTTAAAAACAAGTTTGCGAGTTTCAATAATCTCTTTTGTCCTAAGTTCCTAAATATTTTCCTGTTTTTTAAAATGGAGGCCTTGAAACTGAGCATGACTCAAACTAGCTCCCTTTTCCAAACCTGCATGCTGATTTTTGGGCCTATCCACCGACTGGCACATTGTTGTGTTTGGACAAATTTTCCAAAAAACAGGATGCAACATCTTACCTGATGTTTCTTTTTACTTTCAGCTCAGTAGAAGAAAATTTAAGAGCTTTAATTCATTCATTCATTCATTCATTTGTTCATTTATTCATCCATGTATTAATTAATGTGCATAAATGTGTCTAAGAGAATTCAGTGTGTCTAAGAGAAAATTTTAAGGTAAGACCACTAGGATTTAATAAATAATTGGATAGAGAGAGAAATAAAAGGGAAGGTTTTACCAATTCTGGTTCTGATAAAACTTTACCAAGCAAATATTTGCTACCTGGGATCCAGATTATCAACTTTGTACTCCCCTTCCCCTTAAGTCCACTGAATAAAATGTGCCCTAGGAAAGGGGTTCCTCTGTCTGGGGCCTAACTATCCTCGGTCCTCCCCATTCACTTCTTTTACCATTTTATCTTTCATGCTACCTGGGGAGGCTTCTTTCACTATGGCAAATTTGGCCGTAAAGTTCTTTAAGAGTAATGACTTTAAAATGGAAGTTAAAGCTACTGAAGGTATGTAACCTTCTTTTTACACTTTAGAATAAATGACTAAATTCTGTATTCCAGAAGCTACCCTTAAAATAAATAATTTGATAAGCTAAATGTCCTTATGCATTTTATGAAGTATAACAAAATATTAAATAAGCAAATGAGATTTAGTACGTAATTCTCGTCTTCAGGAAAGCCTTCTTTCTGTGACTATTATGTGATTTTATTTTTGTACCTGATAAGAGAAAGGAAAGGTGTAATTAGTAAGATAATGACATAAAATATAATAAAGAAATTACTTTTTAAAAGCTATGAAACCAAGATAATGAAGGAATGCAGGCTGTTTTCAATGCACATTATGTATTTCTAAAATAAAGTATACCAAAGCAAATACTTTGTATGTAAAATAGATAGCTTTCCTTGGAAGGCATGTGAAGGCCAGACAAGTGATAAAGACTAGCTTTGACTTAATCTTGTTTTTTTATTTTTTATACTTGAACAAAACTCCATTTTGAACTCATTAGTTCAAAGCCCACCTTTGTCAGCTAACAATTGGTGATGAGTACACTTAATCCTAATGTACCTCCAGAGGTATGCTGACAAAACAAATAAATGAACAAACAAAAACCACTGGTGATTCTGTGCTTCCTTCACGTGAAGATCTGTTCTAAGGAGATTATTATAAAAGTCTTTCTTTATCCTCCATGTCTTTGAAAAACTTAGAAATGGTAAATGTCGTCTTTTTTATTATGAACTTGCAAAGAGATAGTAAGTGGAAAGTGATTATTTTCCCGGCGTCGTTATGTTCAGATAAGACATAATCTTTTCATACTGGTCCATTCAAAGTCTAAGTCTTTTAAAAAAAATGTTGGGAAATGAAGTGAAAACTTTTAAAAGCCCTGTTCTGATTTTCTCTAGAAATATTGGAAGCTAATAAGAAGACATGAAGAGTTGACCTTAGTTTAAGAAATAAACTTTTGATTTTATACATGTAATTTATTAGGCACCTACAGTGTGCTTGACTGATAACCACAATGGTCAATGTCATCTCTTAACACTGAAATCATCCAATTTTCTAAGAGTTCTTTATGTCAACAGAGTAAATAAACACAAACATCTATTTAAAGCAAACATACAGTTTCCCTATAAATTTATAAATTTGTGGAAATCAACAGAAAGTCATCGGAAGAAAAAATGATAGTGTCTCAATATCCTGAAGTATGACAGGCCCTGCTGCTTGCTATATATTTAGGACCACTGATTTCTTTCAGAAGCTGATGCTTTCTCAGGCTCATACTTATATGCATATAATTGTCTTAGCATGTGAAAAGCATTTGGCATGTCACAAAATCACAGTCTAAGAGGAATTTATAATTCTAAGAGCTGTGAACAAGCTTAGATAATGTATACGAATTAGATTTTTAAAGTATATAATTTTTATGAATGGACACAAAAGTAATTTTATAAAATTACTTTTTACATTCTATGAAAAAAGTTGTTTTTAAATGTCATGACAAGAAGCTGTTAATTGCTTTTCTCTAGACTGTCTTAATTATACTTTATTTTTTAAGAAAAAACAATTTCTTATTTCTTTGAGCAATAATATTGCCTTCTGTTTGTTAATGATACAGGTATACACAGTTACCTAAGAACCTTATTTCCTAGTCTCTAAGTGGACATTCCTTTAATTAATTACAATATTGTGTGGGTTTTTTTAAGAAATAAAATGAAAGAATGTTTGCAGAAAAAACAAGATAGCTAGCCTAGTGAT
>NW_011888824.1:8263337-8283018 GCF_000151845.1 Pteropus vampyrus | reverse complement strand
TTTTTTAGGGGAGGGGTATAACATTTTGCTTAATTGAAATTCAAAGATAGTGTTTCCTATCATCAAAATCAATTACAAATATTCATCAGTTAATGCTTTTGTAATGCAATTTTATTTATTTTGTCTTTCAAAATGTCTTTTCATAGAGATAATACTGTTAAATAGTGTTATTAATCAATTTGCGTATGATTTTAATCATATTTAAAACTTAAAATACATTTAAATTCTGTCAGATTCTTCATTTGATATTTGCCTTTTAGCATATCATTACATTTCAGATTAATCCCTTCCAGCTGAAGTTTAGGTGAAAGTTTCTCAATTGCACAGTTAACCAAATTTTGAAATAATAAAATTTCCTTTCTACTTTTATCATAATTTAGAAATGCTGCTGGGACTGTAGTTTGAGCTTGGAAAATACACTTGCTATAAATTTGTATGGGGATGGAAGTCTTGTCTGTTGTTTTAGCTTTTGCCAGTCCATGATGTATATGAACCAAATTAAATTACTTGTCATTCTAGAAAATATTAGTTGTCAAAATGACTTTGCTGAAATGTAAGTTTCACATATAAACTCTGAATTAGCTTATAATTTTAGATTTAATTCATTAAGAAACATTATCAAGGTTGCAGCAAAAATAACTTCCAAAGCTATTTAGTACTCAATAAATCAGACAGGTCAGTACTTGCTCAAGAAAATTTTACATGCTTAGTAAATTTGTATCACTAAGCCATTTCCTGCTCTGCACATATTTATTCCCACTATTAATTGTAACACATCTTAGCAGATTCCACTGCAGATTATACTGATAGTGCTTTCTCAGTTTTGGGGGAAAATATTCTGTCCTGTAATTATCTTACACAGACTATTCATAGACCTAATTCTTTAGTCATGTCAAACTTGACATTGATCTCTCAGATATCTCTCATCTGAGAGATCAATGTCAAGTTTGACATGACTAAAGAATTAGGTCTATGAATAGGTCTATGAATAGAGATATCTGAGAGATCAATGTCAAGTTTGACATGACTAAATAATATCTGTAATATCTGTTAATTCATCAAGAACCAAGAGAAACCACTAAAAACAATTTCTTTCATTTTTAAATTGACTATTAAAGTTGCCCCCTATATCCTGAACTCTTTGAACAAATATACTCACTAAAAGGCTTATAGCTAAAAGCTATAAAGTCTGTAAGCCTTTTCACTTAAACAGGTTTATTTTCTCTAGCTACATTTCCTCCATGGCAGTAAACAAGAACAATCTAGTTAATTCACCATTTGTAAATGGTTTTCCTTGTTTGGCTAACAAATGACAATTTGGATATTCACTTTGGTTGGACCTTGATTTTCATTTTTTATTTTTGTGAAGAAATTCTATTGTCATAAAATATTCCACATTAAATTTTCTAATTTTTCTGATCGTTGCTTTGTTTTGAGTTGGAAATATTGTATAGAATGCTTAGTCTAGTAATGCTGAGGTATATTGTATTCTTTTAGCATAGTGTATTGTCACTACATAATAAATATCATCCTTTAGTATCTAATTCAATAATAAAAGAATCCAGCTCACACTCTACTGTGCCTTAAAAGCACAACTTTCAAAGTACAATTTTCTCTTCTTTCCTTGTGTTGACATGATAGGTATACACTGGTAATTTATAAAAATTATGTTGTGGTACAGCAACATAATGACATTTGAAATGCTGTTGAGTTATAATTGCATCATTGTGACTTGTGTGCACTGAGCAGAAGTTGAAGTGATGAGAGTGCCACATATGGTCTCCGTTTTAAATACTTAACGTTGCCAGTATAGCATGAAAGCAATGATACATAAACAATAATACATAAACAAATGTGTGGTTGTGTTCCAATATTACTTTAGTTATAAATACTTAAATTTGAACTTCACATAATTTTAATGTGTCATGAAATATTGTTCTTTTAAGTTAATCTCAACCATTTAAAAATATTAAAAACATTCTTAGCTCATGGGCTGTACAATGACAGGCAGAAGGTCAGATTTGGTCCATGAGTCAGAGTTTGTCAATTCTTATTTAGACTAAAAGCTTCATCTTGCTGTCATTTCTGTCTATATTTGGGAACAAGAAGAAGGAAGAGAAGGAGAGAGAAAGGAGAGGAAGAAGATGTTTTATGGTACAGCTCACTAAAGTCTGCTCCTTATGGTCTAAGTTAGCTCATTTTTCTGTCTCTGGAATCATACTTGGATGTCTGACTCTAGCTTTGTACTGAGAATATGAAGGAAGAATTAGCTCCTACATAGTCCCAAAGTCAGACTTGGATTAATAACTTTCTAGGAGTACTGGTAGTGAGATTATGCACTGACTTGTCCCCGCTCCCTTAACAAAAAAACACAAAACAAGGCAGTGCAAAATCGTTGCATTTTCAAATGTCTGGGCTGCTCAATCTTACTCATGTCCACATTGTTGGTGCAAGTTTTTGTGCATGTATCATATACAAACTGGAAGTCTCCAACTTACATTTTCTCTCTTTTTAAATATATACTTTTGGAAGGGGCAATCATAAAGAATTTACTTGGAGCTACTACTTCTCAGGAAGGGAAACTAAGGCTAAACCACTTGTCCTTAGTATAATGTCTTTTGTGATGATACCGCACTCAGTTGGGGCATGAAAGTGTCAAATGCCTCAGAATAATAATGGTAGAGTCTGCTCTAAAAAAAAAAAAACAGGCCGAAGTAAAGATAAAAGATTTTAAAATAGCCTTTCCTTTTTCACACATGATACGCACATGCGCACACACACACTACATGTATGTATACATGGATTTTGTATGCATGCATGGATTTTCGATTTGAGATTTGATTTTGTAATCTTAGTGCCCACCTTGACGAGCATTACCTATTAGACAATCTAGTGTGAAAAGAAGCCATGTTTTCCTCTAGAATACATACTGAATCTGAATTGAAACAATCATATTTTTTTAATCATGTAATGAGACTGCATCCTGACTTCCTGAACAAATGATTCTCATAAACATTTGACTAAAGTCAGAAGTGTCATTTAAGTTGCTGGACATAAAATAGACCAAAAAGAGAAAATCCTACTTGCTGAGGAACGTGGTAAGATTTTCCACTGAAACAGAACAATGAAGAAAGATTTTTTTAGGAAAATGTGATTCTGGAAAAAGAAAAAAAGAGGGAGTGGGACTGAGAAGGAAGAAATGTCATGAGAATCCGAGTGTGGAAGTCAAAAGGAGTAACTTCATTGACTACATTGGAAGAGTTCCAATTTTTTTTCTAATCTTATTATCATCCAGGAATTTCCCCAACTCATGAATTTTGCATATTAGCATGTTTAACATAGTGGAAGCTAATGATGCCAGGTGGTCAAAGGAAATGATAGACTGAGAAATGAGCAGAAGAGATGATAGGGTTACAGATGTCCTTTCGAACATTGTATGGGATTATCCAGTTCTTTAAGAGTATACATCTTTGATTGCCTAGGCTATTTTGCAACTCCATAGGGATAGGAAACTGATAACTTATAGGAATCTACAGGTAAGATTAATTTGTTTTCATAGCAATGCAGATGAAATTGTCCCATAGAGATATAATCAATTTAGAGATTAACATTACCCTATAACAGTGGTTTTCAAAGTATGATTCAGAGTCACCTCTGTGTCCCAAAGACCCTTTCTGGGAGCCTAACAGGTCAAAACTATTTTCATAATAATATTAAGATATATCTGCCTTTTTCACTTTTATTTCTTCACAAGTTTACAGTGGAGTTTTCAAGAAGCTACATGACATATGATATCACTACAGATGAATGCAGAAGCAGATTTGAGAAGCCAGATGTTTTCTATTAAGCCAGACATAAAAGAGAGCTGCAAAAATGTAAAACAATGCTATTCTTACTAAATTTGTTTTTGTTTTGGAAAGTGTGGCTAATTTTCACAAATATATTACTTATGATTTAAAATACTACCTCTCATCTCAAAATCATATTGCCATTATATTTTTTCTATTATTTCAGTTTCAATTTTTTTATGTTTAAATTTTAGCATATTTGTAATTTATTTTGCCACATGGCATGAAGTAAGGAATTTTCTTTTTTCCACAAGTGGTTGGCCCACTCATTTACTAACATTTGCTTTTTTAATTATTTGATATTGGACCTCTGTCACATATTAGATTCTTATATATACTTAGTTGTTTCCGGGCTCCTAGTATATTATATTAATTTCCCTCTATTCTAGTACCAGTTATGTAATTTTAAAATTATTGAAATTACATAATATATTTTAATGTATAATACAGTAAGGAGACCCTCATTATTCTTTTTCACATTTCTTTTCCAAAACAAAATTTTTCATAAGAAATGTAAATCTGTTCAAAAACAGCAATATATAAATTATATGTTAACCTATAGCAAAGCATTTAATCTTTGTTTCTGATTCCACAAGGATTTAATTTTTTTCTAGTTTTATTGAGATATAATTCACATATTATATGTTTTAGGTATATAATATAATGATTTAATATATACATGCATTGTGAAATAATTACCACAATAAGTTTAACATCCCTCACTTCTCACAGTTACACATTTTTCTCCCCTGTGATGATAACTTTTAAGGTTCGCTCTCTTAGCAGCTTCCAAATATACAACAGCATTAAATAGTCTTTAGACAGAATTGAAACTCAGTCTGTAAAACCCCCAAACCCATGTTGAGCAACTATAGTGTGCCACATACCTTTCAAAGTACTTTATAATAACATGTCTTTCTAAGACAATGTCTCAACTCATGTTTAATCTTAAGTGGAATACAAGAAATTCCAAAAGTATTGATGCCTTTATTTAAAATTGACCTATATTTACTGTACTTTTTTTTAAATCACTAGCCACTGTTTCCTATAATTAGTTTGAAAAAAACTAATTTTTAACAAGAATGCTATTGAGTGTGCTAAAATATCCATTGTTGGCCCAAAACAAGGTAGCATAGTTTTTTTTCTGCTTTATTTTGGGCTACGAGGTTGACATGGTTCTGTAGATACTCGTCTCAGATGTTCCCTCGTCTACGCTTTTATAATAGCAGTGAAGAATGACATGATGAAAGGAAGCACAAATTGGCAATGTCACAAAAGATTTTGTTTCCTAAAATTATCTCCTATCTTTTTTTTTGTGTAACAGATGATAAATATTAACAAATAACAATTAACTATTATGATGATTAATTTTATATGTCAACTTGACTAGCTATAGGGTTCCCAGATTAAACATTATTTCTGGGTGTGTCCAGGAGGATGTTTCTGGATGACATTAGCATTTTAATTAGTGGACTCAGTAAAATAGATTGCCCTGCCCATGGTGGGTGGGCATTTTCCAATCCATTAAGGTACGGAGAATAAAATAAACTGTGGAGGAAAGAGAAATTCTCCCTCTTTTTCTTTTTCTTTTTTTTCTTCCTTATTTATTGAACTGGGACATCTCGTCTCATCTTCTCTTTCTCTCTGACTAGGATTTTACACCACTGATTTCTCTAGGTCTCAGACCTTTAGATTTATAGTGAATTACATCACTGGCTTTCCTGGGGCACTAGCTTGCAGATGGCAGATCATGGTACTTCTCAGCCTCCGTCATCATGTAAGACAATCCTTCCTAATAAATCTGCTGTTATAAATACCCTATTGGTTCTAGTTTTCTGGTGAACCCTGATACAACTACCTTTGGTATAAAAAAAAATGAAGAAAAGCAGCAACAGTGACATATATAGAAACATTTATAGAAACTATGGAGCGGCCACTCCATAGTTCCCTGTCATTCTAATAATTCATTTATTTGTATTAAATATTTCCTAAATGTCTAAGAGATTTTAATTATCTCTTCTCTTTTTTCAGTTTAACTTATATAATATCAAGCTATATGTGTAATGTCTATATGGTTCTTCATATGAATGTTTCTTTTCTTTTTGTAGTTCTTCAGGATTTCTATATAAAATGTCTTGGCATAGCTAACTTATTTCACATTTCACTGCCTTTGAAATTCCAAGAGGGTTTTTCTGTGTTCTGTTGGCCTTTCCCACTTTCTTTCTTTTTTTTTTCTCCCCAGATTTTTCTGGGCAGTAATATCAAATAACTATGAGGATATCTGATACTTCCAGAGAGAGGATTTTCTTATTGAAAAAAACTTTTTGGAAACAGGAAATCATTTTTAGTTAACCACATTCAGAGTTCCAATGCTAAAAGCTTTGGAAAGTTTTATATTATTGCTTTTTGATGTTAGCATAATGTATGCTCCCAGACTTAGTCTGGATATCTTTCTTGGAATTATTCCTTTGGAGAGTGATACATAAAAATGTCCTGCTGAATATATAGCCCAAAGTGTGTGCCAATAGATCTGTCCATCTATTATCTATCTATCTATCTATCTATCTATCTATCTATCTATCTATCTAAATATCTATCTATCTATCTATCTATCTATCATCTATCTCTATCATCTACCTATCATCTATCTATCAATGATCTATCACCACTGTATAATAAGCACTGTATGTAAAATGATAGAGCTATATACTGCAAATGAATAAAACTAGAGTGACAAGCAGTGATATAGTATATAATATGAAATTATTTTGGTACTCTATAGAGAACTGTTATAATATATAACATATTTGGATTTATGTGCTTGCTCTTGAATATGCAAATTACTTTTATAAATTATAAATGGTTCGGAGGAAGACAAAGAATATAACAACACAATTATAATGTATTTTGTTTATATGGAGACAGGTGACCATAGCACTACTACTTTGACCCAAGTAATCCAGGTTTAAGCTATAGCATCTACAGTAAATTCAGTGAAATAGAATTAAATAAAAGAAAATTAGATAACCTCCTCTCCCTACTTTTGTTTGCCTTTACTCAAAATGTAAATTGCCAAGCAACAGAGAGAAAAATTAATGAATTACCTTTATCACAATTCTTTATTTTTGGTTGCACTCATGGAAAAGATTGAGTCACAGGTTATATGTTCATCATACACTCAGGGGTCTGATGGTCTTCATGTTTGTTTTGTATGACCATCTTGAGAAACTAAAGGAAAACCAGAGATGCATCAGCATTTCTTTTTTGTATGTGCCATGTATCCTGAAGCTCATGAAGAATCATGACCTCTTCTGATAACCTGATTTTGGACCTGCCTGGGAGAGAGTGGAAGACTATACTGGAACACTCTGAGGCTTGAGCATTTTAGCATCATTAGCAGTCATGGGAGCCCAATCTAAGAGAAAGTGGAGTCCAGGGCAGTGTAATCCACTTTTAGGCTGCAAAAGGCTCCAAAGAGAACATGATACACAGGTCAAATTCCCAAGGCTAATAGGTAAGATCTGAACATGGTTGGTTGGTTGGAGAACTTCACAGAGGAGGTGTTTCTCTTTACCCAACTTTATGCTTTGTCACAGCAATCCCATGTATAGTGTTCACCACTTATGCACAGTTCTTACAACATTGTAGGTGTTTAATAATTAGAGAATATGATAAATGTTAATTGCTCCATAGGGATGAATGGTCACACTGAGCATTCCAGCCTCAAAGAGGCCTGGGGCCACACTGAGAACTTTAAAGGGCATCATATGTATAGAGACCTCCACTGGGCCATGATTGTCACAGCTGCTGCTTGGAGAGAAACCACTTGTAACTACAGCAATCACTGAGAGCGGAGAGAATTATGAGAAGCCACCTTGAGTTGCATCTTTTGCTCACTGGAATTGCCATTGAAAGCATAAATCCAAAAAAGTTCAATCCCCATCTCTCTGCTGGGTCACAAAGTTTATAAGTGGCAGATTTAGAATTGAAAGGGCAAGGAGAAAAGGGTAAAGAAATAGGCCGCTTGTAGTTTATCATTCAATTTAGTAAAATCTAGCATGCCCTTTTTTGTTGATTCACTGCAAGCTTAGCACATTTGCTAGATCTCTTATCTTTTTGAGCCTTTAGTTTCAAACATCTATAACTTCAGTTGTCAGATCCTTAGAGTTTGAGGGGAGGAACTGACTCATGTGGGCTCAACTCACATAAGCCTGGGTTATACCACAGTCAATGATTTCACCACTGGATAATTTTTAAGCATCTAATATTCAATAAATTATTACAAAAGGGAATGCTTACTCATGGTTCACTGTTCCATTTTATAATCTTTTCTGAGGAGGCTCACTTGGCCAAGAACTGTACTTGTTTTCATTTTTCAAACGCACTGCCTCATGTTAAGTACCTCCATTAGAAAAGACACATCTATGTAAGGGTTATTTTAATGATACTACAGTGATATTTATACCAGGAATAGCTAGTATTCCCAGGGTGCTACAGCAGGTGCTTTGAGTGGATTTTCTTCTGAAAAGCCAGATTGCTCTAAAAGGAGGTTACCAATTACAAAGAAAGCAAGTGTTGCCAGCTAGACTGACGATCCCCACACTTGGATGTTGCCAGGTCTTCTTTATCCTAGACCACTGCTTACCAAAGGGCTTGGACTGCCTGTTTGAAATTATAGCCTCAGAGTTCCCTTGAACTGTGCTAGAGGCATCTTTCCCTAGTTCAGTGCTTTAAACGTGCCAACTTAATTTTTTAAGTTCTTTATATTTCGCTACTCCTTTCCACTGAAATGTTCAATATCTTTATACCTAAAAAAAATGAGTCTAGAATATCGTGACTGTCTGGACCACTAGAAACATATTCACAAAACTAATGAGAGAAAATAGAATTGATTGCTAACATGTATTTAATATAAAACTTCAACAGACTATGTCTGATTTCTTCCAAGGAAACTGAGATGTATATCAACATCAACCTATGTGTGCTGAGATTTCTCACTGCTGTCATAACATGGTGTCATTCTTAGTCACTGACTGTGACAAAATTCTATTTTCCTTTTTAATAAAAATTCTGGAAGATACAAAAAATTAGAATGAAAAAGAAAAAGGGAAGCATTCATAATCGTATGTTCTTTAACAATAATATTGATATATTTGTATTTCTGTCTAGAATAATTCATTTTCCATATGTATGTGCTCTATGTTTTCTCTGCAGTTAGTTTTTAAGATAATATTTTTGGAGCACATGTTAGTCATTATCCCTAGGTTTTCTACTTGCTCCTTTATTTTATCATTACCTAAATCCTATTAATTCAGTACTACATTTTACAGATGAGGAAACTGAAGTTCAGAGAAGTTCAGTAAAAACTCATACCATACAGTTAGTAAAGGAGGAACTGAGATTTACACCGAGCTCTGTCTGATTCCAATGGCCATTTGTTTTTATTGTTAATTGTCAATACTGCAAGAGAGTTCACAAATACAAAATGTTTGAAGATATAATGACCACTTTTTTTTTAAGGGAAAAAATTGGGTTACATTCCCTGGAAATTGTTAACCTATGCATTTATTGTTAAATTCAACAATGCTGGAGACAACTGAGACCTAGATGTCCTTCAAAAGGAATGTCACCTTTCACACTCAAACATTTGGCAATCCTAACTGAGCCACATGTGTTCATTTCTTACATATGGGGCAGCAAACAGATGTGCAGATACTGCAAAGCGCAGAGGAGATTGTGCTGGAGACTCTTTTGTTCCATACTTGACATTCAAGTTCTCTAGGGAAATATTAAGTCATTGAAGTTGTATGCAATTTTAGCAAGAGCACAAGCGGTTTTAATAATTTTTTAATCAAGTGGACAATTGTTAAGCAATATGATGCAGCCCAAATATCTTTAACTTAATGTGGACTGTAATCATTGGATTCAGATTTTCCTGACTAAAATGTTGATCAGACAGAGTTTAGCTTGTGCTTGGGAGTTGTGCGGTACATGTTGAAAAACCTCACCTGTATCAACACGTTTATTGCCTTAGTTCTTCTGAGAAGTTGGGAAAATAATAGCTCTGAGTGCTGCTATAAGGGACAGTGAATAATTCATGTACTCAGGACTATGCCTAACTTACAGTTTGGATCTAAGAAATGTGAGCAATTCAATACTAGGTTAGTCAAAACTATCCTTAACTTATGAATACATTTTCTTCTAATTTTTAATGAATTTTGTATATTTATTTTCATCTGACAATACATGATTTAAAATTCCAGAAAACATTTTAAGCATGCTTAATTCAAAACTGTTGTTTCTAGACTTTTATCTCATTGTTATTTATGCCATACTTGCTTAGTCTTCAAGATTTAATTCAGCATTAAGAGCTTTCTCATGCTCTCTCTTCTGCTTTACATTAATTGTCATGTCATTTAAAGTACTAATCATATACTTTTATAATATTTATTAGTTGTGTATCTCTGTGATCTCTTAGTATCAAGTCATTGTTTTCTCCATCATTTTAAAGATTTACCCAAACTCTAAATTACAAGGTTTAAAACTATAAAATTGGAATGATCAGGTGCAGAGAAAACTATTAAGGCAAATGAGTTTTAGCAAGTTGGACAAGATGGCTCTAAATCCCCGTGCTGCCCTTTACTGAGTGCGGGATCACCCATGATCCCCTGGTTTGGCATCCTCATCTGTAACATCAAGATTATAACATTTGTCAGGCCTTGCTCTAAGGGTATTGTGAAATAAGATATTTTATTTATTCCTCCATGGTGAGAGTTAAGATTCAAAAAAGTGAAAGCCCCCTATAAACTGTATAGCGCAAATGTTATACATGATGTTACATGAAAGCTTATTTATTTAATCCTCATGATGGAGGCATTGTGGTATGATTTGGGATTTTGCAACGTTGTAGAGGCTTTCCAGAAAGAGAGCACACAGCACTAAGTAGGATCTGACTAAGGGCAAATAAGTGGTCTTGGGAGTGTATACTGTAGGTATCCAGAGAAGGAAATGAGAGCTAGAGGCTGGCTGGTCTCTTACGGGAACATCTACAAAGAGGTGGGTTTTTGACACCAGCACTGAATTTGGGTTAGGACTGAAATAAACAGAGACAGAAAGGGACGGGGAGCTGGTTCCAGTTGCAGAAACAGACTGAGAGAACGTGTTCAGAGGTTGAAGAGCACAAAGACTGAGCAACAGACTGATTTGGATGCAGCACAGTCTTCCTGTGGGGAAGCAGTGGGAGATGAAACTGGCAAGACCAAGTGAGTCTAAATGAAATGCCAAAAGAATGATGTGCTTTGTGAACCCAGCACATTTAAAAGGAAGGCCACTGAAGGATTTTTGAGCAGGAGAACAATGTGGTAAAAACTGTGAACTCTAATTTCAGACAAACCAATTTTCAATCCAAATTGGTGTTTTAGCCTGTGTTTTCTTAGGCAACACTTACTGGACATGCATGATGCAGTGGAAAAAGTGAAGAGTCAAGGGAGGACCTTTGGAATGTGAGGCCTCTTTTCTAGACCTACCTTTGGACCAGTGTGGCAGGAAAAGCCATTGTCTTTCTCATATCCTGGCTCTTTCTCATCATTTTTGAAACTATTTCTGCCACATTTTTATTTTATTGAATTTCTACTAGTGTTCCTCCAGGATTAGAGTACAAAAACAGGTTAAAAGATGTTTTGTCCTAAAAGTCTTTAAAATGTTCCAAACTGTCCAGTCTGCTATTAATTCTTTTCCCATCCCTTTATTGCTCAATCTCCTTCAGTTGGTCATGTTGTCTTTCAGCATAATGTGTTACTACATGACGATTACAAGCATATGATTACATTTTAAATTTTCATTTCCTGTTCAGATGCAGCATTAAAATGCCCTTTGTCACTAACAAATTCCAACTCATATTTAATGTTATTTTAACATCAGATATGTTCTTACTATTTAAAATGATTTCAAGCCAAGCTTTACGTAAAGAGTTTGAAAAGCATCTTTGTATCTACTGAGGTATTTGTCAATCACATTTATGGCTAGAAAGGAAATATTGGTTCTAAAACTATTGGTGGGTCCTATATCAATTATTTAGGAACTGATATGTTAGCAATAAGAGTTTTTACTTATTAGGAAAAATAAAATCAATCTACCCATCTGCCCTCAGTCTCGCAAAACTGTAAAGAGGAGTAAAATTAAGTTTTCACAGATTCTTTAATTTTTTTTTTTATCTTGGCTTCTACAGAGTGACAGAAAGCTGTAATCCTATATACATATGTAAATTTGAAGCCAGCATTATTGAAATGATCTGTCACAAAACCCGACTAGTATACAAAGAACAAGTCTGCTATAACTGCTGAGCCAATGAAGAGGACTGGGTAGAAGCAGTAAATTATCCCACTAAAGTATGAAGTAGAAATATGGGAGCCTAAATGACCACAATAGAGAATCAAGAATCACAAATCTACGTTTTATTTATTTCTTTCACGTATACATGGAATATGACTTGAGGTAAATTGTCTCAACTTCAATAATGTGTTTTTATTTTACTTTTCACATTGTACAATTATATAAATACTCTATGTCCTAAATAATAATGGTCTACCTATGGATCAGTTTGAGATCCTTGGAAAACAAACATAAAACAATGATGGAAATGTCCGAAGATGATTTATGAGTTTGGAAACCATGATAATATCATTGCCATCTGAGTTTTAAGTGCTTAGAAATGAGAATAGACTTAGAAAACCATTACTATGAATTTAATCCCTATGCCTATAGATCAGTAACATTTTATAAAAATAAAGTGATCTTTACAAAATGATTTTTCAGTGCATTTAACTTCTAGTTTATTATTGTTACACTTTAAATGTTCAGAGGTGAAATTATCTGGAACTAGACATCAGGATGGTCAATATATATCCCTGGTTTTTCAACTAACTTGGTGTGGTCTGTTTGATCTCTCTTTGGAGAATTATTTAGAGAGGCCCATTTTTTTTCAAATAATAATTTGAAGTAACTAAAAAGGATTTTTTTTTTATAAAAGAACTCTAATTTCTATTAAGAAAATCAGAATTATGTACTGAAATAAAATAACAAAAAAAACTCATGCACACCTATAAGACTAAAAAATCTTTTGACATTTTTTGAAAGCTATGTTTTTATCAATTGCATTTTCAAAGCTAGCACTTTTTCCAGATGATAAAATAAATGAAAAACTGAATGTTTTAAATCAAAGAAAGAATGTTTGTGTTAGGGCAAGAGGGAAGGAAAAGATGTAACTCTTAGAACTATACTTGTACAGTTATTAATTCTCATCTTTTAAACTTAAGAAGTCAATACTTGTACAATATCAGTTGTGCACATGTGTATGGCATGATCCAATGACACATAAGACATGATCACTACTTATATTCAAATGGGAGAAAAAAATGAATGTATCTTTTTGTGTACGTGTGTAACAGTACAAGAATAGATATATAAATATCAGAGCACATGTTAGGAAACAAAAGAATAATGATGCATGTTAATATACGGTCACAGAAATGTGCACATAAATGTGAAACTGGAGACAATAGGCTAATTAAACTACATATTTCAAGGAAAAGGTGAGATTACAAAGGTTAAAAGGAGGATAGAAAAGTGATTTAGCAAAGAGGAAACAAAGAAAAACCATGTGTCATATACCTTGGTGTGACCATCCAGAGCCACTCTCCCTCCTTTTTCATCTCCACTCTGACTCAAAAATGAGCCTGCACTGGCTACATCAATAGAGCTTTGGTGTGCTCTGGCTTGTGGGTGACTTTGAGACTTTATAGATTCTGCCAATTTCTTCCTTTCCTTCCCAGCCCTTTGGGACGAAAAGCGATAACACCTCACTGCTGCTAGACTCCATTCTCGTTCTATCAGTGGTGATTTACTTCCATTCCATTCAAACTTTTATAATATGTCACTTTGTAAATAAACACTTAATAACAAACAGGAACCTTGGCTGATATATTAGTTAGTATCAGAGATGGCCTCAGGAAACAGATGCCTGGAAATGAGATTCTGGGATTACTACACCATATATTGAGGAAGGCAGGGATAACGTCTTTGCTGGAGGTATGAAGAATCAGATAGTGGTAATCCTTGGCATACTATATCATCATAAATATTCAGGTTATCATTACAGTTGGATGGGGTGATAACTGGTAGAAATCAAGTGGCTATGGCACTTAGCTACTTAACAATTAAGATTTTAGAGTCGCTTAGCTTCTTCTTACAATCCTAGAGAATACAGATAAAGAAAATGAAAATTAAAACTATGAACATGTAATTACAAATGTGCATGAAGTCACAAGTTTTCCTGAGTAACTTTGAAAGAGCCCTTCTTCTATATTCACCTGGAAGATATAGCTGACAACCAGTCTCAGAGTATGATTATAAAGGTTGCAAAGTTATAACACTAATTATGAACTAGACCTGCCAGATCCTTTATGCTAAAGGAAAGGCAATCATCAAGAAACAATGGAACTTTGACTCATTGAATGGTATATTAGTATACCAGTGTTTACTATGGTGTACCATAGATGAAGTTAAGGATTATGTGTCTGCAAATACCCTTGAACTTTCCTTGCCTCACAAGCAAATATTGACTCTCTTTAGACTCCCACCTTCTGGCGAGGCCATAACGAGAGCTGAAACCTAGCATAGCCTGGACTGAGGATACAAGGCCTATTCACAAAAAGAGGAATAAAGTTTCAAGACACCCCACAAGTTAAAAAATCCTCATTCATCCAAAATGCTTGCAAAGGCTAAAGAAACATGGAATTGGATGGTGGAAGTAAGCAGTTATGATAATTAATTTATACTAATGGCTGACTAGAGAGGGAGAATTTAGCAGCTGTTGTAACCATGCAAATCTTTAGTTCTTTAAAATGACTTTTTCTCTTCTCTTTCTTCTCGATTCAACTGCACTTGGGCTCACTTACTTCTTTTCTTTCCATGTCCTCCTGTGTACTGAATGACCACTCCTTTAATTATTAAGCCCTTAGGTCAGCATCAAACAATCTTAGGAAAAAAGCCTCTGGTCTGTTGACCACAGAAACAGAGTTTCCATCAAACTAAAAATAACATCTTGCAGTGTCACTCCCATGAAGGTGGACAACCCTACCAGCACCCGCTGGAAACTAGACAGAAAGATGCTGTGACTGATATCAGGACCGGATACAATAATCAACTACCTCCTACCCTAGCCATAACCAATCAGTAGAGCCCATGACCTCAATTCCCTTAGCTATTAATGAGTTTTCCCCTATATCAGTAGTCCCAACTCTTTTGTCACCAGAGACCAGGGCTCCTATGAGAATCTAATACCTGATGATCTGAGGTGGAGCTAAGGCGGTGATGCCAGCCCTGGGGAACACCTGCAAATACATATGAAGCTTCGCTCGCTCACCCGCCATTCATCTGCTCTGTGTCCCAGTTCCTAACAGGCCACAGACCAGTACTGGTTCACAGCCCAAGGATTGAGACCTCACCCTATATCACCTATCCTCTAGAGGCCATCGAGAAGCCAGGTCTTTGAGCACTAGCTCACCTATGTCTCCGGGCTTGGCACCATTTCCTTAAATAAATCTCTACTTTCTTTGCTGCAAACTTCTGTCTGTGTCTCTTGTGGCTATTGATGCATGCAGGCAAAATGAACCCCTTGAGTTCCGTAACACTGTATTTTATGGCATTCTATTATTTTCTTTTTCCTTTTTCCATTACTTTTTTATATAAAGAATAGCAGTAGTGGCTAACATTTTAGACCTCAGGACGAAATGTGACTGAATTGATATTACTCCTTGACAATAAAACAGCTGATGAGACTTTGTTCTCTGGTTGCAGACACAGACTTTCCACCCAGATGAAGACAATATTGGGTGCTGACGGGCAAGAAAGGATGACCTGTCCTGTGCTACAATGAAAAGTTTCCCATACTCTATAACTTCAGCTCAAGGGGAAGCCTAACAGAAGGTAGGAAGTAGGGAAGAAAGTGTTATCAGGGAACTTACACCCTTGGATCTCTCTTGGTGAAATTACCTATACGGCTGGCTATAACCTCACTGGGAATTTTCTGCCCTTTCCCAGGTGGCCTTCTGTTCTCACCTTTTTCCTAGTTAGTTCTCTCATCTCTCTGGGCATGGGGTGAAGAGGGAAAGTAAGAGCTCTATTGTGATTGGTCCCAGGTCCCTGCATTACCCAGTTATTTCCTAAACTCCATTCACACCTTGGTCATTAGTCCCTTTGTAAACAAACCTTCCTTAAGTTACTCTGATGTGAGTGGGCCATCTGTTTCCTATGAGGAAGGACTCTGACTGACATTTAGATGACTGATAACAAACATGCCAAAATCAACTTTAGAATATGCAGACGAAAATTTGGCAAGCGTCACAATAAAAGAGAAAAATTTCACCAAGAATTCTCCTCTATTGTGTATCTTTTTTGAAAAAGACATCACTGAGTTATCTAAGAGAATACAGGTTTTAAGTTCCAACCACTACTAAAATGATACTGATGTTTTTCATGAGAGCCACTAAATGTCCAAGACATGGAATGGCTGAGATCTAGAGTAATGCTTTGGAAGTGTTTAGTGAAGGTAATCTTTTCTAGAAACCTTAAAAAGTTCTACTAACATGAAACGATTTACCATACCAAATCTATTTACCATAATAATCTTTTAATTTCCTCTTCTTCTCAATCTACATCTGTATACTCAATCTAAATAAGCATAAAATCATGTAAATCATGTTTTGTAAATTTTCAAGTAGTGATGGTGCATTTTCACTGATCCATTTGATCTCTCTTGCTTATTTCTCTCTGGTGACTAATGGCGAGTAATCAGAGAAGGTAACTCATTTGCAATTAGCTTTTATCCGGTTACCTATCTACTAATGGCTTAATAAACTGTACCAAAGAGTAGAAACACATTCCAAGTAATTAAAATCCATTAGGTTTGCTGGCTCTTATTCCAAAACCTAAACCAAACCAAACCAAACAAAAATGAAAAACATCATCCTAAGCTGAAATCAAGTTTGTTATTTTCGTTGTTGTTATTGTTGTTATCTGATACATTCAGTAATTCAGCCAATATTTGAACATCAACAAGTGTTAGTTTAAGTACTGGTGATGAAAAAAAAATAATACATAATCTTCTTTTTGGGGAGTTTCTGGTCCAGTTGAAAGGAAGCAATTATAAGTACCATTGTAAAAGTAAGGTGGTGACACACATCAGAGGGGTGTCTAAGGTGGAAGGTGGTCCAGAAACTCTTTTTTAGGAGCATCATATAAGAGAGAAGTTTGGGAGAATAAGTAGAATTAGATAGGCTAAAAAATGTAACAAGGACATTCCTAGCAAAGGGACAAACACATTCAAAGATGCAAAAATCCATAGTAGCATAATGTGTTTGTGAAACTGCTAGTGGTTCTTTATAGCTGTAGAAAAGAGTTAGAATGAGAAAGTGACAAGTCACAAAACAAGAGAAGTAGTCAGGAATCAGGTCACAAAGCCTGTAGCAAGGCCGCAAAGTTTACACTTCATACAGAAAGTTATAGGGCTATATCATTTAAAAGTCCATTGGAGACAAGGATCAGAACATCTTATGGTAAATGGCTTAAAAATAAGGAAATGTACTGGCTTATGAAATTGATATCTATGGTAGGGCTGGCTTCAGGTTTAGTTAAATCCAAGAGTTCTCAGTGATTTCCAGAGGTTTGCTTTTCTCTGCGCATTGGGTCTAATATCATGCTATGAAAATGTCCCACAAAGGCGAAACATATCTCTGCCTTGGACTCCATATATATACCACAGGACCTAGAGGGAGAAGAGTCTTCTTTACCAGCATCTGAAGCAAGAGTTCTGGGATTCACCCAGATTGAAACTTTGTGGGTCACATGTCCACTCTTCGACCAAGCAACTTCTGGAAGTAGGAAATAGTTCCATGAGGCACATATGTCCAATTCTCAAAACTTAATCATTTCACAATTAATGGAGGTACCTTCTCTTTAACACTACATTTTACCAAAAAAAGCTCCAATAATATTACATTAAGAAGAGACTTTACTTCTTTTCACCAGAATAAGTTACCGTCAAATGATACTATTGGGAAAATATTAGGGAAAATGGTCACACATTATAAACCAACTGGAATTTCATTATTTTAGTTAATTATGTATGGTAGACCCAGAATTTCAATGTCTGTTCCCCTTTCCTAAGGAATTGGTGAGAACTTTTAACCATATCAGTATGACCAAGAACAGTGTCACGGTCTATTATAGATCCTATCAATGTAGATTGTACATTATTGTGTATTAGCGAGTCCATGCAGAAATGTCCAAATTTTGTTTCTGGGATTTATCACTGAATTCTTACTTCTTTCCAAGGTATTTTTTTAAACATACAGTTTTTGAAGATGGCATTTTTGTCATTTGATTTCTTGAAGAGTTTGCTTCCCTCTCATGTGTTTTGCTCAGTGTCGCCTACGCCCCTTCTACACGTTCTCTTTTGTGGCTGCATTCTCTGGAGTGATCTGCTTGCTTTCACCTCAGTGGTGACAGATGCATTTAAAGCTCCTTTTGTGAGAAGACGACTTTTTTTTGTTAGTAATTTCCATTGTTCACAGTGCCATGACACTTCAAGAAAAAGACTATGAAACGCAAAAAGATGAAACCATTGTTGAGCATTATTTAATGTACAATATTGTGTAGGACATACTTCTGCCAACTAATTAATTTCATGAATGTTTATATTGATGCTTACTAAAGTTTATTTAAAATTTGTAAAAGAAGAGTAAATTTTTTCTTCCCTTTCAAACTAGTTTCCTTTGGCTCTCATTGGTTCCTAAAATTGATCTGAATCTGAATGAGATGGATTAATCTCCTTCCAGATATTGTTTAATTTCGAAAGGTGTTTGGGTCAATTCTTGCATATGTCTCCTATTGATTATACATTAATTTTATTATATTCTTTATTAGATGATAAATTTCTGAAGAGTAACATTAGCGTTTTCCTTCTCAATTATTCTACATACCTTCTAGTGCTTGGAAGGCTAGATCTTTATTGAGTATTCAATAAATAATTGATAAATAAGACATGCTTTTAAAACCAAGTTAGAAAAAGTGCTCTTAACTTACCTAGTTCTTTTATTTATATAAATGATTAAACCAAGTTCCTATCTGAAGATGAACTATCTGGTATGAAATTATGTGGGATCCACGAATGATCTTCATAGAGAAGAATACTTTTTTATAAAGATGATTTTCATTCATCATCTTTGTGGATGACTTCAATTATAGAGTTTGAAATTTGCAGATGAAATTTGTAGGGAATTCTAAATTTACAGGAGTACTAAAAACAGGTAGATAAAAACTGGCCTCAATACTTTGCAAAAATGACCTTATGAAAATCTAATGGGGTTTACTATTTTTAAGTATGTAAAAGATTTTTAAGGTTATAAGTCATAAGATTTTATTGGATATAATTAATATAGTACAGAATCAATAAAGAGCTATATCATAGGGTACTTTCTATTGCTAAGAAAAAAAATTATTGGTTGTTTTGAAAGTAGTGATTTTCTTTACATTGTTCTCATTTGGGATTTTTAACAAAATACACATTACTTTAAAATGGAATACTACTTTATTGTAATATCATTTTAACCCCTCTTGCTTCAAGGAATATACCCCACACTCTGAACAGTTGTTCACCCTTAACTTGCATAGTCATCTGATAAATTCAGTGGATTTTCCGAAGTCCTTTTCAGGTCACTGTTCTATTATAGCTGTAAATATATTTGCAGCTATAATAGAACAGTATATATATACAT
>NW_011888824.1:8257929-8262592 GCF_000151845.1 Pteropus vampyrus | reverse complement strand
TCCTGTTTTTATCCTGACTTTTTAACCTGTATTGAAGCAAGTGATTGAGCACTTCCCTGCCCCCTACCCTGTTTTACCTAATTAGGAAAAAAATAAGGGTGTATAAAATCTGCTGACTCTCAGATATATATGTAAAGATCAAATGTAGTAAGAGTTCATTGTAGATTAAATGTATTCTGAAATAATGAGTTTCCTCAATTTCTAAAACTACGTATTTTCTTTACCCATATATTCTATAATGAAACACACACATACCTCCACCCACACACACATACTTTGCCGAGCTGTACTTTGGCACAAAGGGTGTGACTGTAAAGTCATAATAAACAGAGCAGCCAACAAAAACCATTTAACTAGGCCCACCTATACAGTATGGCCAAATTGAGAATAAGCCTCACTAAAATATTTCACCTGGCATGGGTTCAAGTTTAGAAGCTGAATGAGTCTGCTTTTGTTTCTCACTAAGCTCAGAAGAATGGGGACTTGTCCGGGAGAAGGAGGGAAAAGAAGGAAGGAATGAGTTAAGTCCTTAGCATCTTCAGTTCTTTTTCTTTGCTTCTTTTCAAACAAGCACACCACATTGAATAGCATGTGGAAAGTTGGCATTTCCAGTGAATAAAAATTAACTGGCAAACAACAAAAGGAAAAACAGAGGAATGCTGTTGGATGCTGTTTGGCTTGTCTTGTCTTGTCAGAGAAAAAACACATGTAAATTAAATGGTTTAAGATGAACTTTACCTACATGTCTGGCTCCTGTTCAGATGTTTTGGATTTCTTAGTCAACCTGATTTACTTGGTAGGGTTTCTTTTTGCCTTTTTTTTTTTTTTTTTTTTTTTTTTTTTTTTTTTAGTATGATTCTTCTATAAGTTAAGGATGAAAAGGAGAAGACTATAAATAGTATGGTGAACAACTGTTCAAATATTCCACGTCAGAAAACTTGTTCCCTTTTGTTTTCTTTTGAGGAAACATTAAAAAAATATATTTAAAAAGCCAGAAATTAACAAAAATATCTGTAGAGTTCTGGCTTTTGGAAAAGATTGCTAATCTGATATTTTCAAAAGAAAGCATATCTATTAAGAAAACACACAAAAAACTATTTTCAATATCAAAATACTTTTCTTCAGGCATAATAGCTTCCTCCCCTCCACAATATGCTGAATGAACTTAAAATATTTGAACTCATTCTAGGGAATTTAGAAGTCTTCATTTGCTTCACTTTGCTGTGAAGTTATTTACTGACCGAATGTGTTTGGTCTTAGTAAAAAAGCAGAAGCCAGCTTCATGACTATCTTGTTCCTTTCCATCTTTCTCTGGAGCAGAACACTATCTGACACAAAATACAATTTATATTTTCATTCAAAGAAATGATCCCCCAAATTCAGAACAGATACTCTTTGTGATGCCAACCTTATCATGATGTGTGATCGAAGCAATTAATTAAAGACAGATATCTGGTGAAAGAACACATGTTCAGTGACAGAGAAATCAATTTTCATAAAGCATATCTTCATGAAAAGTTGTAAAAGCTTATATTTTAGTGACAAGAATTTCAAACAACTCATCACATATATAGAATAACTCACAACCAAGATCTTTCCAGCAATACCAAGGTCATGGGTTTTCACTACTCAGAAAATGTTATTAAATTATAATGATTGATGGTACGTTTTAAACAATGTTTAACTTTCAAAATAATTAGACATTAACTTCACAGGAAAACATATCATGAGGGAAAAATTAGCTCCAAATGATACTGCTCTGTAAAGCCAAACTTCATAATTTATCAGATTTTGGCCATATAAAGATAGGAGCTTTCAGAATCATAGACTGAGTTGGAAGAGAACACAGATCATTCGCTGTAACTATATTACTTTATAGATGAAGCAGCTTAGGTTAATGATATCAAGTGACTATACAGCAAGTTATAAGCAAAATTTGGTGCAGTTTCAGTCTTTCTGACTCCCAGATTTCATATCAGTGTCTCTCACATTTAGGGTTCAAAAGAGAGAGGTACCTAGACTGGAGTTGTAGAGACTAGAATGCATGTCAAACCAAGTTTCCTTAGGAAATAGTGGCAGTGTCTTTCCTGAGCCAAGAAAAACCTAATGGCTCACTTTAAGTAAGAGTAGAATGAAAGAAATATTCTACTCTTTTGAAAAGAACCAGAAATTCAATGCCTAAGAAAAAAATAATTATTTTCCCTAGCGATTTTGTCATTTTGATGAGTTTCTGCTAGATGCTGACAGTATCTTTCTAAAGACAAATATTCCTACAAAGCCAAAATAAGAAAGAGAACTGCTGTTAGAGTTCTTTCCAGTGGCCTCTTTTTCAATTGTGCATGTGCATGTGTGCACACACACACACACACACACACACATGCACGTGCATACAAACTATGTTAGCCTATTTTTAAGTATTTGGACCATGAATAAAGAAGGAAAATTTTAGAAGTGTTTATTAAATCAAATATTCCGAATGTAATTTTTATATTCTCAACTGGATTCACTTTATGCTTGTCTTGTTTGATTTTATTTGTTAAAATTAAAATACTAGATTTAAAGCAGAACATGTTTAGTAGACTTTCAAAGGTTTGTAATTGTTGACTGCAGCAGCAGGTGATTAAGAAAGAGTTCAGAAACTGCTTTGCATGGGCCTCCAAATTATTCATCGTTTGAATCAGTCCAGTGTGTTCAGCTTTCACAGACCAGCTTACTCTCACTGCCAATTTAAAGCTGGCATCTTGAGAGCTTATTGAATCTTCTTGACAAAATCTTTTGTTGCTGTTTAGAATTTTGTGAAGTAAGAAAGAATAATTATTGAAGATGGGAAAGTATTTGCTGTGAAAATAAGTTTGTAACACTTCTACGAATAGTGTTCTATTTTGATACATCATATTTCTTTTGTATCTTGGTGAATGTGCAGCTAAGCCTCAACATTCACCTTCCTGGAAACTTCCCTCATCTTACTTTGGCTCATAAAAGTTGACTTCTAGAACTATATAAGGATAGGATAATTTAACTCTTCAGGAAACTAACACTGAAAGTATTATTTTAAATCATATTTTTCTTTTAAGTTCACCTTTAAAGTCACTTAATGAAAGTTAGCTAAAACAATAGTTCTTATGTCTCTTTCTCTCTTACTAGTTTAATTTTTTTAGATGCTGTTTAAATGTTAAAATAAGGAACTATGTTTTATACAGAAAACAATGATTTGCCTTTTGAAATATAATATGCACAAATGGTTATTTATAAAATTATTGCCTATAAAATATGTTGCCTATAATATAATACATTATATATCTTTCAAAAGTCACCAAAAAGGCTGTCTATCTCATTTTACTCTAAGCAGCAAGAAGCCAGATGGGACCTTCAACACTGCCTGGAAATCTCCTTAGCCAGATTTGCCTGTTCCTTAGGTACATTTTCCACATTTTGTGTTACTATAGGTAACAGTGTTGCTAACTTTATGCCAGTACACAACAAAGATCCATTTCCTCCAGTATCCAACAACATTCTTTCACTTTTCTTTAAGCCTTTAAAGCAGCCTCTTCAAAGACCGTCAGGTTTTTTTGAAAGTCTCTCCGAGGCCACTTGTGTTTTCCCTAACACTCTCCTTAGCTGCCTCCAGATTCTTCCTACTACTTCATCCCAAAGCCACTGGTATATTTTAAGACATTCGTTGTGATAGCACACCACTTCCAAGCACCAAAGTTTGTATTAGCTATGTCTTAAAATTTCTGTGGATCAAGAATTTCAGAGCAACTTCCTGAATGGCTGTGGTTTGAGGTCCTTCATAAAATTGTATTTCTTGTATTTCATCTAGGAAAGCAGTCACCTGAAGGTTTCACTAGGACTGGAGGATCCTTTATCAAGGTGATTTAGTTGTTAGGCTGATGGAGTGGTGCTGGTTGCTGGGAGAGGCCTCAGATTATCACCACATGGGTCTCTTGATAGCCCTGCATTAGTGTCTCTGGCTTTGCAATATTAGGAAACAGTTTTCTATGGGGCTCTCACATCTAGTGAGCAGAGGAACTGAAACCTTCCCCTGTTCTGAATTATCTTTTCAAGGGTGTTTGCGTAACAAACAGCCTTTGCAGATGGATACAGGTTCTCTCTAGAGCAGAGGGCAGTTTATTTTTCTTCTCCTACGTAATGAAAATAATGTCTCCTTAAGGAGAAGATCAGGCAGTTGTATTGCCCATTATAAAAAATCGGGTTCCCTAAATTTGGATTCACTCCTTTAATGCAACTCACTGCATGAACAGGCATCACTCAGTCCACTTTGCTCTGGTCTGTGGGAATTGTGGCTCAAGGAACTGGCACAATGCTGATACTTTAGTTCTTTCCATTGTTTTGAGTAATAAACTATTCTTTGCCTGTGACCCCGGAGTCTCATGTCTTCTACTACTATCTGTGAACTTGTGTCAGGATTACTTTTTAGCTTGAAAATATGATGAAATCTCAGATTGTTTCATAGTACTTGACAGGCAGCTGGCTTCCCCCAGAGTGAATGATTGAACAGGCAAAGAGAGAAGCTGAGATGACTTTTTGACCTAGCTGAGAAAGCTAAACACTCTCATTTCCACAAAACTCTATTGGCCATCCCTAATTCAGTGTGGGAAGGGACTGTACAAACCTGGAAATACCAGAAAGTGAGGACCAT
>NW_011888824.1:8255588-8257879 GCF_000151845.1 Pteropus vampyrus | reverse complement strand
GTAATGAAAATAATGTCTCCTTAAGGAGAAGATCAGGCAGTTGTATTGCCCATTATAAAAAATCGGGTTCCCTAAATTTGGATTCACTCCTTTAATGCAACTCACTGCATGAACAGGCATCACTCAGTCCACTTTGCTCTGGTCTGTGGGAATTGTGGCTCAAGGAACTGGCACAATGCTGATACTTTAGTTCTTTCCATTGTTTTGAGTAATAAACTATTCTTTGCCTGTGACCCCGGAGTCTCATGTCTTCTACTACTATCTGTGAACTTGTGTCAGGATTACTTTTTAGCTTGAAAATATGATGAAATCTCAGATTGTTTCATAGTACTTGACAGGCAGCTGGCTTCCCCCAGAGTGAATGATTGAACAGGCAAAGAGAGAAGCTGAGATGACTTTTTGACCTAGCTGAGAAAGCTAAACACTCTCATTTCCACAAAACTCTATTGGCCATCCCTAATTCAGTGTGGGAAGGGACTGTACAAACCTGGAAATACCAGAAAGTGAGGACCATTGAGTACTATCTTGAACCTGGCTACCGCAGCTCTCCTAAAAGTTGTAAAAACTTGAGCTCTGGAATAACATATTGTCATTGTGTTCCCTGCAGAACTGAAACTAGTGTTTTTCATATACTATCTATTCAAAAATTTATTGAATTACAGTTGCTTGAAAAATATTATGTTATGGTGTTGGGAGCAAAATCTCCTTATGAAATGTGATGAGTAGACTTATAAAAATAGAAAATAATTTCTTTGTGTATCTTTTATTATCTAATAAACAGAAGAAATCTAAGCATTGAATCGGAAATAAAACACTAGCCTTGTAAAGACCCACAATAGAGATATGACTGGCTGGTTTTAATTGGCTAATATGTTCTTCTTTATTAAAATCCTCTGACCATTATAGAATTAATAAAATAAGATTTGTGGAATTTGTGGTCAAATTTCAAACATTCTACCCATATGAATTTTTTAAGAGTGAGGTAAGAAGAAAGAAAAAAAAGGACAAAATCTGCCGTTTAAATAGCTTAAGCAGAAAACAATCAGTAAAATTAAAAATTTTCTTTCAAATCAAATTTTTAAAATTTAAAATTACTTTTAAAAATTCATAGAATTAATAATTTAACTAAGGAAAATGATTTGTAGTAATCCCTTGATTGGTACAGTTATAATTATAGAGTTCGACTGAATTTTTGTGGAAGTATGCTAAAATTCCTAAGAGCAAGTGAATATGGATTAAGTTGGAGACATACAGTCATACTCCATCTTATGTACATTTAAATTTGTAAATTCAACTTTGTGAATTAAGGGAAAAAAGAAGAAAGTGGTTTTTCACAAAATAAAGCTCTAAGCCATAAGCAAATTACTTCCTCTGATGATCAAAGAAACAATAATCCATTCCTACTCTTGGGAAAAATTATTTACTGAAGTGAACTTCTTGAGTGATAGAATGATGCCTAAACCATGTTTACTTCATGTATAATTTAAAGGACTTTCGAGGTTAATTTTGACATATGCAATCCTTCCCCTATAAATGTCTTTATAGTTAATCACTGAACATATTGTAATCAGTCGATGCAAATTTTTACGAAATTTTAAGACAGAGGAGGAAAATAGAAATTTGAGTGTGGTGATGTTTTTCAGCTAAATGTATGTACATCAAACTGCCATATCCACGCCCTGCCCCTATTTTGGTGCATGATATCAGCTCAGCTAATAACACAGGCCTCTTTGAAGAACTGTGACTGAGATGTATCAAAAAAGCCTGCCACGATCTCTGCGGAAATCATTTCCAAATTCTTATGCAGTTATTATATTTCCTGGCCTGGAAGCATAATCAGTTTAAAGCATTAATTAGGAACACATTCCAGCTTTTGCCTCCCATGGTTAAACTGTTTAATTAAAGGCCTTGAAGCCTTCTGGGCAAAACAATCAGCACATGGTGTGATCATCTCCCTTATTCTCTTTGCTTTGTGCTTCTTCATCTTCTGGAACTTAACTCATTTATTCTAGGACTGTTTGGCACTCTCCACTTAGGCAGCAGTAGATAAAAGAAGTCAGTAGTAGTTTGGTTTTGTAGATTCTCAGAGAGATTGATTTCTGATGTTGAAGACAGTCATGCGTTACACAAATATTTTTTGAGAGCGTGCCAGCTAAGGTTCCTGACACTGCTGGATGTTTTGAAACAACTGATGAATCAGATGTAGCTCCTTGTTTACATATGAAGGAGTGTTCAGGCAAGAAAAGGTGACAAGACAGGGACATAGCTATCTACAATGCAAAGAAGCAAGG
>NW_011888824.1:8241391-8255538 GCF_000151845.1 Pteropus vampyrus | reverse complement strand
GCCATATCCACGCCCTGCCCCTATTTTGGTGCATGATATCAGCTCAGCTAATAACACAGGCCTCTTTGAAGAACTGTGACTGAGATGTATCAAAAAAGCCTGCCACGATCTCTGCGGAAATCATTTCCAAATTCTTATGCAGTTATTATATTTCCTGGCCTGGAAGCATAATCAGTTTAAAGCATTAATTAGGAACACATTCCAGCTTTTGCCTCCCATGGTTAAACTGTTTAATTAAAGGCCTTGAAGCCTTCTGGGCAAAACAATCAGCACATGGTGTGATCATCTCCCTTATTCTCTTTGCTTTGTGCTTCTTCATCTTCTGGAACTTAACTCATTTATTCTAGGACTGTTTGGCACTCTCCACTTAGGCAGCAGTAGATAAAAGAAGTCAGTAGTAGTTTGGTTTTGTAGATTCTCAGAGAGATTGATTTCTGATGTTGAAGACAGTCATGCGTTACACAAATATTTTTTGAGAGCGTGCCAGCTAAGGTTCCTGACACTGCTGGATGTTTTGAAACAACTGATGAATCAGATGTAGCTCCTTGTTTACATATGAAGGAGTGTTCAGGCAAGAAAAGGTGACAAGACAGGGACATAGCTATCTACAATGCAAAGAAGCAAGGAGTAAAGTGCTGTATTATAATAAAATATTATAATACAGTGAAGAGATTATTTCTTGACAGAAGAAATTAAGAGAAGACACTTGGGTGAAGTGAGATTTAAGATTTGCTAGAACGGATTTAGACTTGTAGAGTTTGGAGAATGGCAGAAATGGGGGGATAGGGCAAGGGGAATATGAGTCAGCAAAGCGAAGGATATAAAGGAAAATAATGGAAAACAAATTTGAGTTAAAGTAGAGCAGAAAAGCTGGACTTCAAATTCTATAGGCAACAGGGAATCATTGAAGATTTGTTTTAAAAAGTGTTGCGACACAATCTAAATTTGCATGAGTATAAGACAGTGAAGTTAGTGAGACCATTTAGGAAGTCAAATCATGCAGGGTCTTGTTAGGTCTTTTTAATGATTGTGGGCTCTATTCCAAGACCAGGAAGAAGGTATTATTAAAAGATTTTTGATTGGGGGAACTGGTCATTTAGATTTGCATTTTAAATAGCTAACTTGGTACAGAGTTTGGATTGGAAGGAGTAGGAATAGAAACGGAGAGAAATGAAACTAGTCTATCTCTTATAGCTCTTAGTATTTGCTCTCTGCCCTTTTGGTCTGATAATCCATTTTAAACAATGACAACCCCTCTAGCTTGAGTCAGTAACCTCCTTCAATCATCTTTTTGATATTCACATTCTGGTCACTCACCTTGTGACTACAGCTAAAAAATGTCTTTTCCTTTAGTAGATTCAATACATTCTACCTACTCACTACATGCCTTCTCCAGTGAGGGGTGAGAAGGTAATTAGAAAGCAATACTGCTTTAATTTGTCATTGTGATTATAGATTTCTCTCTCTCTCTCTCTCTCTCTCTCTCTCTCTCTGTGCGTTCACACGCACATGCATATGCATGTGCGAGAGCCCATCTCAGTGTTGGAGTCACAGAAGCCAGGCATAAGAGAATATGAGGTTGGCCCATGAATGCAGGTGTGGGATGAAGGGAATCAGAATCAATGCCTTATTCTCAGTAGTCTCAGGAAGCAAGAACTCTGAAATTTTTGTCTGTAGAAATAGTTGGAAAACAGGTGCTACGTCCAGAATGAAAGAGCTAATCAACATCCTGTCAAATGGAGTAGATGCTGGAGCACCCCAAAACAATGGCAGACTGGAGAAGGGAACCTTTTTACAAAGAACCTTTCAAAAAGCCTGTGGAAAGAAAGGGGATTAGTAAGGCTGTAGCAAGTCAGAACACATATAGCCACTTCTCCACTTACCTCCCAGAGAGCAAGGTCTGTGGTCAAAACCATGGCACTTTAAATGTCCTATAGGTAACCAGTTTTTATACCTTTGGGTTGGTAATAAAGATAGTTGAGCCAATTGTAAATATTTCCTTTTGGAGAGTAGAAATAAATCTGGGGAAACAAAAGGCCATAATTTAAAGAATTCTTTGCTGGCCTCTTTCTAAGTTTTTGTATGGACTCTAAGACCCTGTGACTAGATAAACACTTCTAATGTGGTATGGAATAAATATATTAAAAATACACTTTTATCAGTGACAAAACATGAGATGGCAAGGGGTTGAGTCTCTTGCTCAAAACATATAAGGCAAATTGATGTGGTGTCATCACAGGTACAATTTATGATCAGGTCAATAGGTGGGTTTGCCTTTGTGAGAATAAGCGACTAAGCTTACAACCCAATAAAAAAAGGAATATTGGTGGCATGAATGAGAAGATGGCTCACCACCAAAGTAACACAAATAGTACTGTTTTTATGACTTGCTACTTATACTTGATCCCGAAGCTCAATATAACAAAATGTAAAAAAAAATTTAGAACATTCGGTTTATGAAAAAGACTTGCTTTCCTAAGATGACATATCCATTCATGACATTGGGTTAAATGCAGCTATTTAACTATAAAAAATCTAGCTTAAAAAATTATAAAACAAGACGCCATCAAGGCCCAAGTCTACAATCATTCTTCATATTCTGTTAAAGGTCATTTGCATCATCTAAAAAAATATTTCATGTGTCTGTCACCAAATAATCACATATCCAACATCATATAAAAATAACTGTATTTGCCAATAATTTGTAGTCTGAAGCAAAAATAAAACCTTTAACCAGAAAAATGTCACGAAATGCTTCAATATTTGCCTATATTGATTTTATATTTTTTTCTGACATTTGCTCATTAATTTATGTGCTCTAGAAATGTTGACAATTTTATCTAATGTCAAATAGCATAGGTCCTTTGTCTCAAGCAATTTATAGTTTAAAAAGACAAATAAGAGATATTTATATATTAAGAAGCTTTCTTATTTATTAACGTTAAAAATATTTTCCTGCTTTATAAATATGTGAAAAATGATACATAGTAGTTTTTCCACATTTTTAAATGTATATGTAGATATTTTAAAAAATTATATTAGCATTTGAATTAGGCTTAGTTTTTTTTAACTCTAATATTAAAAAATAATCTCTTGTATATTTTCATGGTATATTATTTTATTTTTACAATTATATAATTAAATTTACTAGAACTAATATAGTATGAAAGAGAATTTTTTAATGTAGCAGTTCATCAAGAACCATATGCTAGTTTCTCCACTTAAAGCAATGAAATAGACAGTATTCTTAACCTTGGAAATTTTAATTTCAATTATTTGTTAATTTTTATAAATTAAAAATTAATTTAAATTAATTTAAATTTTCTGAATATACTTATTCATTTTGTTAATCTGACTATTCTAGTGACAATTAAACCATATTTTAATTATTGAAACTTAAATTGGTCTGTGTGTCATTGACCATAACTTCAGTTGGACCCATAGCACTGCTAGGACAATACTGTGTCTGACGGCACTCTTTCCCATTCACCTTGTGAACAGTCCAAATTTTTATCTATCTCATTTACCAGAAGCTTGGTAGATGAAAGTAACGAGATTAAAGAATGACATAAATTGTAAATATGTGTTTTATTAAAGAATAATTGCCTGGAAGTAACATAAGGAAAACAAGAGAACCATTTTCTGTTTTGTTGAATTCTACCATGGGGTGAATAAATAAGGGAAAATAAATATTCAAATCTTGATTAAGTACCTTCATTTTCCAAATTAACCATTTTAATTGTTTTGTGTTTGTTGTCATTATTGTTCCTTACAAGGACCACTTAAAAATCTTATTTAAAATTATCTTTACAGAGGCAGTATTTAAGAAGGTGGGGTCTGGATCCATACTATCTGTATTTGAATCCTAGTTTCATAGCTGACTGTTGTAAGACCCTGAGCACATTAATTAACCTATCTGAGATTCAGTTTCCTCATCTGTAAAATAAGGACATACTAGTACTTGTTTCATAGGACTGATCTGAGGATTAATTTAGTTAATGTACCTAAAGGACATCAGTCATGTTTTGGCACATAGTAGAAACTTGATAATTCTTATTATTGTTAATACTATTATTACACCAAAGCAGTATATGTTACTTTATTGAATGGAAGAAATGTTTTGAAGTTAGAAATGTTTTTAAAATATTTGAAAGTATTTTAATATTGTCCAAGTGAAACTATTAGTCATTAATTTTTTTTTTATTTCACATTCAACCAGTTATGATAATGTGAAGACATAATCTAAATATCCCCTTTTATTTTTATTTTTGTTTCTCACATGACACAGCTAGTGCTTTAACTCATAATATTTTATAGATATTCTTTTTATCTGTGATAGTTAGTTTCAGCTCTTTACTATTTGTCATAACCTCTTGAGTCTATTTTTTTTATTACTCACTTTTAAAATTCTTATTGTCTGAACAGAGAGACAGCACAATTTAGAAAACACATGGATATTTATATCGAACTTAAATTTTAATTTGTGTATATGTCATTCATTATCTATGTGATTTAGTGGATGAATGATTTAATTGCTCCAAACTTGAATAGCTTCGGGTTGAAACTGTGAACTATAAAACTTACCATGTAGGATTATTGTAAGCATTAACTATTACATATTTAAAATACTTAGCAGGGTGATGGTATACACTAGATAGTCAATGACAGCATAAAGTTAAGTACGAACAGCAGAAAGGGAGCATATATTTTCCCAACACGTAATACTCAAATAATAAAAATTAGAATAAAAATGAGATGTTACTTTCACCTTTAGTTTTGAAATATATACATTTAAATCCAGTATGGTTCAGGGTTAGAAAAAAAAAAAATTAAAGTTTCACAAACAGTTGGTGATAGGGTAAAAGGTTACAATTCTATAGAGGACAATTTTGTAGTATCTATCAAAGTTTAAAAGCAGTCTTTGACTCAACAATTTCACATTTATAAATCTCAAGTAAGAAAAATCAGTAAACGCAGTTGATTGGGAATCCAGCAAAGCAGTCTAGTCATCAGAAAAGTGTGAATCAAAACCAAGGTGTAGGAAGAAGCATCTTGACACTCAACTAAAGGCCACCAGGTACTTTCTAAATCAATGGCTCCTCTCATTTCAATGTGAATATGAATCACCAGATGCTTTACTTAAAAAGCAGATTCTTGGATAAATTTCCATTAAGTTCCCACACTGGTCTTCAGATCGCACTTGTGGTACCAAAGGTCAAGTACTACCTGCTAAAGCACTACTTTAAATAAAAGAATAAGGAACTCACCACTACTGTCCCATTCCTGCACCATGAGAGGCCAATAGCATTCGAACTCAGAGCACTTTTTTCTGAGAACCCCATACTGTGTCTCACAATACAGTTCAACACAATGTTTCATCTTTTGGGTACAAATTGCTCAGTTCTACTTGCAACATATTCAAATGCTAAGCCCCTTTTCATATTATCTTACTCTTGTGGTTCTCAAACTTGAGTATGCATCAGAATTCCCCAGAGAGCTTGTTAAAACACAGATTGCTAGACCCAATACCCAGACTTTCTGATTTAGTAAACCTGAGATGGGGCTGAAAATTTGCACTTCTAACAAGTTCCTAAGTGATACAGATGCTGTTAGTCAGGGACCACACTTCAAAACCACTGTTTTATGCAATACTTTACATGCAAGAAAACCAAAACCAAAACAACCAAACTCATGCCAGTGCTAAGTGATAAAAAAATTCAGATTAATGCAAAGGAAATAGTTTTTTCTTATTTAAATAAGTTAAACTGATTGCTTCTTGGCCTTTTGACTAAGATCATGTGTGTGAATAAGTTAAACTGGAAAACCAGGTCCTTTCAATTCTCCCAAAAGAAAAAGGAAATAGAATTGGAAAGGCAACTTCAAAGCTAAGGGTACTCTCTAGAAAATGCCCCATATCCAAGCTGAAAACAGAAGTGTAAAAAACATCTTAATCACCCTCCGAAGCAAAAGAAACATTGATTCATAAGACGTGTGAGCATTGCTCTTAAAAGTAACACTTGATAAGGATCAATCTTGTTAACTCTGAAAGAAAGAAAACTATCTAATATGTACCCATATTAAAATATTTTATAACTATTCCCTTGATAAGACTATTGAGATAAAGTATTCCAGGTTTAAGCTAAAACTTTATGTAATACAAGCAGAGAAGGAGAATTCTTACCTTCTTCCAGCATTAGGAGAACTAAAAAATGACAATCAAGGAAAAGCAAACATAGAAAGTTTGTTAGTAGTAATAATTCCTTTTTTTGAAGTCTGTGCATATGATTCTTTGGATTTAAACAATGCCTTTAGGAATAAAGTCAAGTTTTCTTGGCAAGGTTTATCCAGGGGAGGATTTGGGAGAGTCAGTGAGCTTGGAAGTTTCCATTGCCCTTAAAACAACTTTTAGAATACTTAATGTGAACATCGATAAGCTTCCGGAAAGTTTTAATTCTTTCTATTCCTAATGTTAATTGAATTAAAAATGAACCAAGTATTTATCTAGTATGATTCACTACATCAATTAAATATTATCTGATTATAAAATTTCCTCTTAGATTTTAAAACATTAGATTTTTTTTAGATGACTTAACACCTTACCTCGAGAAAACATCATTTACGATTGGAAATATGAGGTCAAGTTAGTCAATAATAATGACAAGATTGTCCTAAAAAGTGTAACAGATTTCAGGGGGTTTATTATAAATTTATTCTTTAAAAGGGCAATGTATTACTGGATTTATTTATTTATTTATTAATCTATTTATTTATTTAGTTAGTTAGTTATTTTGCTTTTCCCGAAATAAGTAGCTTTATTTGATTTTTAAATTTTTTTTAAGTTTATTGGGGTAACATTGGTTAATACAATTATATAATTTTATTTTATTACTGGATTTAGAATAACTTTTCCAAAAGCAAGAACCAGCACTTGAAAAAGCCCATTAAAGTTTTTTAAGTTTGATAGCTTACTTTTATTATTTTACATTTATAATTACTTGATTATTAGTTAAATTGATGGGATAGTGAATAATTCCTAATAACGGAGAGGTAAAGGGGAACGGGGCAACAAAACATTCAATTTTCAAAGTGTGTTAGTTAAGGATTAAGGCTTAGCTGGTGACATGAAAACTCCCAAAGACAATGATATAAATACTATGTAAGTATTTTTTTTCTCTCTCATGGAAATTTCTGACTAAGCTAGGCTGATAGGGTAGCTCTGCTCCATGTGATCCTTTAGGGACTCAAGTTCATAACATTTGCTATACCTAGTAAATTATCGTTATCTGTATAGTTGGAAGCTGAGTTGTGAATATCTATATTCCAGCTCGTGGGAAAAAGAAAAAGAAAAAGAGAGATTCCAGGCAAGCAACTACTTTTATGTAAATGCAATAGACATTGCACACACCATAAATTCTCACATTCGATTGTCTAAAAGGTAGTCAACTAGCCATACGTAGCTACAAGGGAGGCTGAGATATATGGTCTCTAGACGTGTGTGTTCAAAAACAAAAATAATAGATTTTAGCTATTTTTCTGAGATCTGCTTCCCAAGTGGAAAAATAGTTGCTTTGTCCCCAAATTCTATAGGTCTGCTCTGTCTGTGCCAGAGGATCAAATAGCATCTCTAAAGATTGAGAAAAAAAGTTTCCCACATGAATAGTTGCTGTCCTAGGAAGTTGAGACTGTGTTAAATTTTCCCCTTATAGATATCGCTTCTAGAAGATAACAGCTATAGTAAGATTAAGTTTTTAATAATCTAGTCATCTTCCCATAAGCTGATTTCCTGGGTCCTTCTTCAAGAACCTCCTGGGTCTAGAAATTGAGTGGGAGACTATAAGAAGTAATGAATTTCCCCTTCAGGAACTTGAGTCAGATTTTTGTTTACCAGACATACACTTATTCCAATTATACAGATCAAGTAATACCTTGTCGGCTGCCTGTCCACTTTATACCAGGAAACATTGTCATCAATTAGCCACAGCCACAGATTTCTTCAGGTCAAAACACTGGTTGCTATTCAATTTCTGTGGCTGATTATAGTAATTGCAACCACCTTTTCTCTGAGGGTTAAGCACAACCATATGGTCTTTACCACTCCAGGATTGTGTTATCCCCATCAAAATGAGAGATCTCAAGAAATAAGAGATCCTTATACAATGGCAGCCTTCTTCACATTTATTTTCACTTTACCAAAGACAACCACCAGAGAACTTTTCAAGGATGCTTTTCTCTTCTTGGTGAATTTTCTTAATGTCTTATTGTCTTAACAGAAAGGGTGTTCTCTGGAATCTCCTAATGGGCGTACAAAGAAGGTGTGTAGTTTGTTTATAATAAATATAACTCAAAGTCTCAATTCTCTAAACCTCCGGATTCCTTCTTCTACAGTAGAGCAAAAAAGTCCTGGCATCTTGCCATCATAAAATGTTGGTTTTCATTTAATCCAGTCTCTAGTAGTCAACAAAGAAACCTACTAGAGGTAATTAAAGTTGCTTTGGCTGGTACATTAAATTCTAAATGCTAGATAAGTATATCTCTATTTGGCCCAATTCACGTTTATATTTTGCTTGCTTCATCATAACACTGTTAGAAACCATTGCCACACAGATCATTAGATTTCTACTGACACAATTTAAAAGATCTTCTAAGTCTAATGATGCATACCCTGCCTCTTCTGGAAATAGGCTTAGCAATTCACTTGAGGCATGCTAAGGTCTAGCTCTAGTTATGGGTATAGAGGTATTAAGAGATGGTGGGACTAAGTATTAAGAACTGACATTCTTTTGTGAGGCAAAAATCCCATACTGGGTTATTGGAAGGTCTACATATGTGGAAAGATTATTTTTGTCATACAGAGGAAGAGAGACTACTTCTTCATGCAAAAGAGTTTGGGATGATTTGGAAAATCAAAGTTCCTACTTTTGAGTGGGAATGTTCAAGTATCCTCATCTCAAGTCTCAGGGTCCAGCTTCTCTGCCAATATTTTAACGTTATTAAAAGGGCCTTGTTGATGCTGCACATTTATATAATGTAGCCATTCTGGAACCAAAACAATTATATTTTGGGCCCAATTCTCAGGCAGGTCAGTCTTGTCATTACTAGAGAAAAGGAGTTATTCTAAATTCACCAGAGAAGATTTTTATTTTTCTGGTAATGATTTGAGTTTAAAATTTAAGTCCTAATATTTATCATTGTTACTGTAAGCTCCCAGCACAGTTAGAAACAGCTAATCTACCTCATATTCTTTGTAATTATTATAATTGTCATAGAAACCAAATGCAACAGCCATCTAATATCTGGCTCTCCATTTCACATTAGCACTTATATGACATGCCAGTGTTCATCAAATATGTCAACAGACCAATTTTAAAATACTATATTGAGGATCTGCTTTGTGTGGTTACTTTTGGTGTCTAGCACTGTATCAGTCAGAATCCCTATAGGAAAAAAAATTCTCCCTAGACGCTTCAAATAAAGAGATTTTAACAAAGGTTACTTATGGATATGTGTGTAGGGTGAAGGGATAAAGAGGCAGACTAACATCAATAGGAAAACAATACAACTCCCAGAACCAAAAGGTCAAAAAGAAAATGAAGTTCCTCAAGCTCAGAGAGAGCTAGACTTATGAAAAAGGGCCACGTGGCTGTAGCTTTGGACTTGGAAGGATGCTGCTAGTACTGAATATACCTGGTATGGCATGAAAGCATCAGGGAAGAAAAACTCTAACTTCTCTCTCCTTGTACTCTCCAATCTCCTTCCAGTGTTTCACTGGCTTAACTTAACTGGGAGCCAATCAACAAAGAAAATCAGGAGATGCAGTCCTTGCGGGTAAACCAACTAGCCACAGAGTTAAGCAGGGGATAAGGGAAATGGAACAATGGAGGGATACATGAGAGCATGTGGAGGAGAGATGCAAATGAAAAGCTAGCAGCAAAGGTAACTATCTTATATGTCATCTCATTTTATCCTTTTACTAATACTATCTCTGTTTCCCCATATTTTATAAATAGGGAAAATGAAGGTTGACATGACTAAGTAAATTGTTTAAGATAATATAACTAGTAAATGGTTAAGCCAATGATAAACTCATATCTGTCTAGTGCATATTTATGTTCCTCCATCTTCTACATCATATTATGATGTAAACATTTAAATATGAGCATGGAAGTTAAAGGAAACTGAAAGTGATAGAGGTGGAATGGAGAAAAAGGCAAAAACTAAACAGACATTTTTAACATTCTTGACACAAGTAATTTTAAAGACCTTATTTTTTTAAGAGAATGTATCATAATCTGAGATTACTTATTTACAAGTTTGTCATCTGTTTCACTTACCAGAATGTAAGTCTCATAAGGGCAAGGATTTTGTTTGTCTTGTTTATTGCTGTATTGCTTATGCAAAGATCAGTACGCAACATTTAGTAGATTCTCAAAAACAATTTGTTGAATAAAAAAGTAAATAAATTAATAAATGAGTGGGTCAGGATATAAGCATACTCCTTTGGAAAATTGGTAGCATAGATTTGATGTTGAAATATTAAATTTGCAGATAATGATGAATATCATTTAACTTTTCTCAAATACCTCGAAAGAGATATCAGACTATACAGGTATCTATTCTCTTGTTTAAATACATCAATGATTATAGTTATACCTATACTAAAGGCAACCAGTTCTATTTTTATTCCAAATTTTAACAAATATAATAACAAAATTAATATCTTGACCACAGCAGCCTTTTAAATGCTTATTAAGAAACATTATGTAATTATCGTTTCTCTTATTTAAGATAAAACCATTGGTTTCTTCAACTTTTCTTCATATAAACTAATTTCCAGATATGTTACCTTTCTGGGTGCCCTCTTCTGTGCACAGTCCAATTTTTCAATAGTTTTCTTAAAATGTTAAAACCTGATAACACGAATGTAATATAGTATTTCATATGTTGACTGACTGGTCAAGAGAAAGTAGAATAACTGCCTCCTTTATTTGGAAAAATACATCTCTACTAATTAACCTATAAGTAAAAACTGTTTTTCTTTGTAGCTACAACCTGTTGTTGATTCAAACTAAAATAACTGAGCATTTTTCACAAAAACAGCTCTTTAGTCAAACTTATTGTATATATAGGTCTAGTTGATATTTTAAAAGCAAGTTTTGAGTTGACTAGACAATTTGCATAGGAACAACTATACTGTTTTGTTTATAACTTGTAACAACTGGCACGGTATCTGGTATACCATAGGAACAACAAAAACACAATAATAGTTAACACTTATGAGCACTTACTTATGTTGCAGGCATAGGATACATATTGGGTCAAATTATTGTTTCATTCACTAGAGCGGCTTCTCATCATTTAGTGAGACTTTATCATTACCAGCTTTGCCCACACATTTAAAATTCCAGGTTTAGGGTGATGGTGGGAATTCATTTCATTGTGATGTTCTTTAAGGCTTATTGGATCTTAACCTCAGATTCCAGTCTATTCAGTCTTCATGGACTCACAGTAAGTATCACTAGAGCTGATTTGCCCTGTGTACCTAGCTAGCTAGCATCCAGGTTTTCTTATACATGTTTCCTTTTCTCATTTCCTAATTTTTTAGCTGTCTTTTTGTACAACTTGTCTAATTCCATGCTTTACCTAAAACATAGTGAGATAGATAGAATAAAGGAAAGTCGTTGAAATATCTAAGGCTATACTATGATTTGAGAAGCATAATTATGTTTGAATGGATGTTAGAGAATGACAAACCTTTGTATAAATGTTTGCCCATCTGTGTGAATAGCTGTACCATCTTCTGTGTAGATCTATGACTGTCATCATAATATGGGATTGATAAAATGCATATAAACATTTTCTTAAATAAAATATTAGTACTTTTTATTAAAATTATTGGAATGACATTGGTTAATAAAATCATATGTTTCAAGTGTACAGTTCAACAGCATGTCATGTATATATTGCATTGTGTTCCTCATTCAAAGTTAAATTTCCTTACATCACCAAATATTTGACCACCTTTACCCCTATCTACTCCTTCTTTCCTCCCTCCCTCCTCCTTTCTACCATCCTTCTCCATGGGTCTTTTTTGTTTGTCATATTTGTTTGTTGCTTTTGGTTTTATAGCTCACATATGAGTGAAATCATATGGTTTTCAGCTTTTTCTGTGACTTATTTTGCTTAGAATGATCATCTCAAAATCCATTTGTATTGTCATGAATGGCAGCACTTCACCTTATAGCTGAGTAATATTCCATTGTATATATGTACCACATCTTCTTTATCCAATCATCTATCATAGGACACTTTGGTTGCTTCCATGTCCTGACCACCATGAGCAGTGCTGCTATGAACGTTGGAGTACATATATATTTGTGGATAAATGTTTTCAGGTTTTTTTGGGGAAAATACCTAGAAGAGGATTACTGGGTCATATGGTAATTCTATTCTTAATTTTTTGAGGAACCTTTATACTGTTTCCATAGTGGTTGTACCAGTTTACATTCCCATCAGCAGTGTATAAGTGTTCTTTTTTTCCCAAAATTTCTCCAACACTTGTTATTACTTGTCCTGTTGATGATAGCCATTCTAACAGGTATGAGGTAGTATCTCATTGTGGTTTTGATTTGCATTTCCCTAATAGCTAGTGAAGTTGAGCATCTTTTCATATGTCTATTGGCTATTTGTATGTCTTCTTGGGAGAAGTGTCTGTTCAGGCCCCCTGTCCATTTCTTTAAATTGAAATGTTTGCTTTTTTATTGTTGAATTGCATGAGTTCTTTATATATTTTGGGTATTAGGTCCTTATTGGAAGCGTTGTTTGCAAATATATTCTGCCATTTCGATGGATAATTGATATAGTTTGATATAGTCCCATTCACTTATTTTTGCTTTTACTTACCTTTGAGGTCAAATATTAGTCATGTTTAATGATATACGTTTTAGTATATAATATCAGTGGCAAGTTACAACAGGTTAATAGTATAAAGCCTGAGTGGGAGTCAAGAAACAATGGGAAGTTTTATCTGACTGTATCCTTTCCTATTGGTCATTGTAGTGGTTGATTACTTTTCTCAATTCACCCTCCTATCACATGCCTGGCAGTCATGTGCATGGGTGATGTACATTTTCTCACTTCATTAATATTGGATTGACCATGTGAAGTTTTGGCCAATAGATATGGAAATCTGAGCCAAATTCTTGAGAAGCATCAAATGTTTCTGCTTGCCTTCTTGGCTCCCTGTGAGCCACCTTGAGGAGATGATGGCATGGGTAATTCCTGGTCCTAACAGTATGTGAAGACATACAGAGCCTGCGTGCGACCAATCTGAAGGCCGGGCCCAAACAGAGCCAACTTACACCCTGCAGCAAAGCCACCCCAGACAAACCACAAACCCATAAGAAGGAAAATAAACACTTGTGGTTACATGGTGCTGAACTTTTGAATGGTTTGTTATGTAACACTATAGTAGGTATAGCTGATTTATAGTTACATTGAATTTGGGGGATTAATATCAAAAGAAGAGATAAGAAAAAAATCAAATTGAGGGTGATATCAGGAAAAGAGCACAAGAGAGGGCTTCTCTTTTTAAAATCTGAGAAAGGATCAGAAGTCATTAAAAAGAATGAAAGTTCCCTTTGACTTCAATTCCTTGCCTCTTCTCAAATTCTGGGTTAAATGAATTGCATCTTGCCATATTAAAATTTTATTTTTAGGGTGTCTACTAATGTGAATAGTGATTAAAAGATATCTACAAAGCAAAGGAAGACTTTAGTTTTATTTAAAAAGAAAAGGATAACTTAGAGGATGGAGGGTAGGCACAGATGGTCTGTGGTTCGGTCTACATGAATCACTCTTTCCAGTGAATTCTGCGTGCATTTCAATTAGGTTTAAATGTTAGAAATCCATTTATAGAGTACAATATATCTGCTTTAGATATCCCAATCATGTGTGATGGAAAAGATAACATGGACTTGAAAAACTAAAAGAAAAAGGCAACTTTCTTCTTGTGGCAGGGGAAAATTTCTAGAACCTGCTGCAAGTGTGTTGAAATTTTGTTTTAGATATATTTTGTTCCCATCATGCTATGAGAGGCTGAATGAAAAAAATTAATCCACTATTTTTAAAACTAGGAAATTGGTTATTTT
>NW_011888824.1:8237535-8240081 GCF_000151845.1 Pteropus vampyrus | reverse complement strand
TAGTGCTTGGTTCATGAACCAATTAAAAAGTAGGACAAAAGAGTAGGACAGATGGAGAACAAATTTATGACAAAGCTGATAAAGAAGTGCATGGCTTAAATGTGTGGACAAGTGCAATTGCTAATACTGATCCTCAGAATTAGATAAATTTATCTACACAGGAACAAACAATTCTGAACCACAAGACACTGTCTCCCAAAAAGAGAATGGGAAGAGTAAGGGGCTAGTTTATACGGATCTAATTTCTCCTAGGTTCACCCAATAAATCAAATCTTTTGTCTCCCTGAGGAAGTATAAATGAGGGGTGAAGAGAGACTAAGAGTATCACATTAGTGGGATTCCTCTCCATGGAAGACAACATTAGGAATGCAGAAGAGCCATCCTCCCACCTTCCAACGGTAAGCACTATTACAGAGGTGACTGGCGAGAGGCCGGGGCCCTCTTATTACATAAAATGGCGTCTATTGTTTACTTTAAGTTTCGAATGCCTTTCAAAATGTAGACTTTGGGATAATTTGTATAAATTATAAAAGTTCATAAATGTGTTGCCTCCACAAATTAGCATTAGTCAATCCCCAAATAATCAAGAGTTTAATCTAATTTTCCAAACTGCCCGTTAAGTTCAGAGATAAACCTTGATCGTATTGTTGTCTCTCAGTGGAGGCATCACTGAATGCAGCCACTGATAGAATTACGTATGAATCAGGGGGAAATCCTAATGCCAAATTAAAATAATTTGAAGCTATCTGGGGATTTGTGAAACATGTTAGGCTATAAGAAATCCTTTGGTTAATTCTATATATAAAGGTACTTTAATATCGTAAAATATATCCAGGAAAATCTTCAAAATGTGCGAATATGGATTTATATTCCGGAACCAAGAAAAACAAAACTTCACAAAAATCCCACTTTAACTGATTTGAGGGTCAAGAGTCTTAGAAACTGCTGAGCAGCACATGATTACCATCAGAATATAACTAAGTCTGGTCAGCCAAAAGTTCACCTGAGTTGTCAAATGCTTTAAAAGCTGATGAGAACATGGTCAAAATTATTAAATTATATTTAAGAAAAGATTTTACCCTATTTCACTTTCTGTGATGGAGTTTTTTCCGGTTTTATTTAACTGAAAACAGCTACTACTTGTTTAAATAGTGCCAAATGAAAAAACTTGTTAAATGCAATTATTAGAATAAAATGAAAAAAATTGTAGTTATATCTACCTACCTGAGAAACTTAGAAATTAAATAAAAATAATTTAAAACAGGAAGAGAAATAAGATAAACAATCAGATCTAAATATTGTATTTGGAGAATTAAGTTTGTCAGAGAATTATTTTCTTGAATCTAAATCAGTGAAAACTTCCGATAAAAATAAAATTTAATACAAATTTATGAGTAATTCTGTTTCTATTTTCAGCTATATTTCTTACAAAAATATACAAAATAATTTAGACACTTTCAGAGTCCAACTACTATGAGTTCTGATTTCATATGAATCAATCACACAGATATTTCTGAATAGTTTAAACAATTCTATCCTTGAATATTTTCCCATGATGTTTTCAAGGAGAGAATATAATAGCTTATTAAAATTTGTATATGCCCTTTTTAATTTGTAGTATTATATTATCATATCATACATATTTTTGTGCAATCTTTTATAAGATTATTTCAAGGAAAAGTTTTTTTTTAAGTAAATTTATTTATTTAAATTAGTTTCAAGTATGCAGTACATTGGTTAGACGTCTATAATGTTATAAAATGATCTCCCCAGTTGCTCCCTCCCTCCCTTGGCCCTCCACTTAGCCATCATATTAATGCTAACTGCATTCCCTCTGCCATGATCCCTATGCCCAACTATCAAATACTAATTCAAGGAAAAGTTTTAATGGAGAGTCATATAAGTACAAAAATATATAGAATATGACAGAAATGAAGCTTCTGCGTTTTATACTTCCTTACCTTTTTTATTTCTCTCACTTCTGCCTCTTGTTTTCCCAACAATCTACTTATGAATATTTTCCCAACTTCTCAATTTGTGTGATAACTCAGAAAGCTTCAACTTCAATCTAGTTTTTATGCACTGTATTTCTTTAGTGATTCCTAAATTTCTGAGGATATTTTTTCCTCTCATCTGTGGTTCAATACTAATCTTGTACTTCTTAAGAGAATGTTTTTGGGGAGGAAGCTATGTCATTATTTAAAACTCAACAATTATAAACAAAACTTATTGCTTCTCCCATGAAATGACTTTCCACTCTGGGCTGCATTCAAGGACATAGTGTCTATTTCAGTCTCTCAAGACAGTAACTTGGGAGTCATCTTCTTTCCTCTAGCTTTCCTCTCTTACATCCACTTCATCCATATTTCTCACTACATTTAATTATCATCAAATAAAGTATTTTTCTTTGACATAGTTCTCTAATATGCCATACCTTCTACAGTGGGATGCACAGACAGTTGTTTTAGAGTACAAATATTAATTCCACTAGTATAGAGATCACTCTGAATAGAAACAATTACTATAAGTTTGGTTTTATTATTCTT
>NW_011888824.1:8231649-8237485 GCF_000151845.1 Pteropus vampyrus | reverse complement strand
AAAAAAATTGTAGTTATATCTACCTACCTGAGAAACTTAGAAATTAAATAAAAATAATTTAAAACAGGAAGAGAAATAAGATAAACAATCAGATCTAAATATTGTATTTGGAGAATTAAGTTTGTCAGAGAATTATTTTCTTGAATCTAAATCAGTGAAAACTTCCGATAAAAATAAAATTTAATACAAATTTATGAGTAATTCTGTTTCTATTTTCAGCTATATTTCTTACAAAAATATACAAAATAATTTAGACACTTTCAGAGTCCAACTACTATGAGTTCTGATTTCATATGAATCAATCACACAGATATTTCTGAATAGTTTAAACAATTCTATCCTTGAATATTTTCCCATGATGTTTTCAAGGAGAGAATATAATAGCTTATTAAAATTTGTATATGCCCTTTTTAATTTGTAGTATTATATTATCATATCATACATATTTTTGTGCAATCTTTTATAAGATTATTTCAAGGAAAAGTTTTTTTTTAAGTAAATTTATTTATTTAAATTAGTTTCAAGTATGCAGTACATTGGTTAGACGTCTATAATGTTATAAAATGATCTCCCCAGTTGCTCCCTCCCTCCCTTGGCCCTCCACTTAGCCATCATATTAATGCTAACTGCATTCCCTCTGCCATGATCCCTATGCCCAACTATCAAATACTAATTCAAGGAAAAGTTTTAATGGAGAGTCATATAAGTACAAAAATATATAGAATATGACAGAAATGAAGCTTCTGCGTTTTATACTTCCTTACCTTTTTTATTTCTCTCACTTCTGCCTCTTGTTTTCCCAACAATCTACTTATGAATATTTTCCCAACTTCTCAATTTGTGTGATAACTCAGAAAGCTTCAACTTCAATCTAGTTTTTATGCACTGTATTTCTTTAGTGATTCCTAAATTTCTGAGGATATTTTTTCCTCTCATCTGTGGTTCAATACTAATCTTGTACTTCTTAAGAGAATATTTTTGGGGAGGAAGCTATGTCATTATTTAAAACTCAACAATTATAAACAAAACTTATTGCTTCTCCCATGAAATGACTTTCCACTCTGGGCTGCATTCAAGGACATAGTGTCTATTTCAGTCTCTCAAGACAGTAACTTGGGAGTCATCTTCTTTCCTCTAGCTTTCCTCTCTTACATCCACTTCATCCATATTTCTCACTACATTTAATTATCATCAAATAAAGTATTTTTCTTTGACATAGTTCTCTAATATGCCATACCTTCTACAGTGGGATGCACAGACAGTTGTTTTAGAGTACAAATATTAATTCCACTAGTATAGAGATCACTCTGAATAGAAACAATTACTATAAGTTTGGTTTTATTATTCTTTATCTTGATAAAATTTGAAGGTAGATATATCTACTTGGTAGCAAAATAATCATCTCAACTATGGATTAACAAGAGCCTGATGAAAATAGAATGTTAAAATGTTTTAAAACTTATGGGAATAAATTTATTAAAGCACACAAAGTATTTGAACCCATCCTATTGCACTTACTCTGGTATTGACTTAAAGGAATCTGATCATATACTTTGGGTGCAGCATAGCTTCTGATACTGTAACAAGTTATTGTCATCCATGATTTTTTAGTCCTGGTTGTCCTATGACACAAATAATGTGACATTATCTGTTTACACTCCCTGTTCTAACTTATGTCCTCATTACTTTTACTGAGTGATAGCCAATAGGAGAGCCATTTCATCTTAAGAAATAGCTTTAAATTCAATCTTGTCAGAAAGAGAGGGATGAATAAAACAGGTAGATTTCAAGAGCCTTTCATTCCTAGAATTTTTGCTTACCTATTTATCTATTTTTAAATATGATTTAATAAGTAAGTTCAGTGATTCTGTGTTTGTGTAACCCTGTGAAAGATCAGCACCAAGAAAAATGTCATCACGATAAGAAGCTTTCGCCTTTATACAATAAAAAGATAGTTGTAAACAACTTGTCCATATCACTTTAGTTTACACATATGTAGACTTAGCTTTTCTTTGTATAGTATTACTTTATCAAATAATATAAAAGTTTACTAAAATTATGTCAGATTATTAGACATATCTGTATAATTTAGTTGATTAAAGTATACACAGATGAGTTTAACTGATTAACATATATAGCTGTCTTACTAACTGAATTCATTAATCAGCTAACAGTGGAGTAATCAGTAGTAATTAGCCATCAGTCTTTGTTTCATGGTCATTTAGTAATTAAAATGTTAGCTTTAATTTGGAATACAAGAAATATAGATTAAAAACTTATTTAACTACAGATTACAGTGACCTATTATTGGTTTGCTTGTTCAAATTTCTATGAGATGACATAAAGGTCCTGTGGGTATTTCCATCTTAAAGGTGAATGAATAAATGTATTATAAGAACTGCATATAAAATTACTTATCAACTAAGTGCTTTAGAACAAATGGAAGAATTAAAAATATATTTGGGTCTTACCGTCATCTCATTTTTAACAAATAAAAGGAAAATGTTTCTGTATAGCAAAGAAAATCAATAACAAGATGAAAGACAACCTATGGAATGGGAGAAAATATTTGCAAATCATATATTGATAAATGGTTAATATTCAGACTACATAGAGAATTCATATAACTCAATAGAAAAAAAAAACAGAAAAGCAAGGAAGAAAGAAAGGAAGGAAGGAAAGAAGGAAGGAAAGAAAAGAAAATGAAAGAAACCCAAACATTCTGATTAAAAAATGGGCAGAGGAACTAAATACATGTCTTCTCAACAAAGACATGCAAATGGCCAGGAGGTGCTCAATATAACTAATCATCAGGGAAATACAAATCAAAACCACATATTTCACAATGAGATATAAACTCACATCTGTTAGAATGCCTATCATCAAAGAGACAAGAGATAAGGATGTGGAGAAAAGAGAATCCTTATGCACCGTGGATGGGAATGTGAATTGGTGCAGCCATTGTGGAAAACAATATGGAGGTTCCTCAGAAAATAAAAAAAAATAGAAGTACCATATGATCCAGCAATCAACTTCTGGGTATTTATCCAAAGGAAATGAAATCAGGATACCTAAGAGATATCTGCAATCCTGTATTCATTGCAGCATTATTTGCAATAGCCAAAATATGGAAATAACCTAAGTTCCCAACAATGGATGAATGAATGAAGTTGTGATATATATAGATACACACACACACACACACACACATATGCATATAATCTATATATCTATATAGAGATATATCTATATCTATATATACATATATATCTATATATCTATATATGTGTGTGTATATGTATATATATATCTATATGTTATTCTAAATGTTATTCAGCCACTGGAAAAAAATCCTGCTTTTTGTAAAAATATGAGGGCATTATGCTAAGTAAAATAAACCAGACAAAGAAAGACAAATACTGCATGGTATCATTTATATGTGGAATTTAAATAAACAAACTCATAGAAATAGAGTAGAAAAGTGGTTGCCAGGGAATAGGGAGTGGGGGAAATAGGGAGGGATTTGTAAAAGGATATAAATGTTTAACTATTAGCTAAATAAGGTCTGAGGATCTAATAGAAAACATGGTGACTATAGTCGATAACACTGTACAGTATACTTGAAATTTGCTAAGGAAGTAGAACGTAAGTATTCTCACCAAAAAGAAAAAAGATAAAAATGTGAGGTGATAGATATGTTAATTAACTAGATGATGGTATCTAAACAATGTGCACTATATCAAATCATCATGATGTACACTCTATATATCTTACAATTTTATCAATTATATTTCAATAAAGCTGAAAAAATTTTTTAAGTTTTTGTTCAAACTTGTAAATTACTCTCTATCAACTATCATCATGTGGAATATCTTAAAAGTGCCCAAACAGATTTTCAGCCCATCTCAAGAACTAAGGCATCAAGTTACACTTATCTTAGTTAATAAACTCTTCAGTCTAACACAAAAATAGAACAAATAGTGAAAGGGTGAAATTGGAGGACTGTCGATCTCCTCTTATCACTATAATTGATATGTTTATAAACATATGTGGAACTGAAAAGAGAATAGAAGAGAAAAAGAAAAAAAATAACCTCATATTGTTTGTTCGGGTTCTTATAGCAATAGGGTCCAGATACCATTTCTTTCATCCCTCTGCTTTAGACAAAGCTACATACAAATGCTTGTATGAGACAAAGGTATTATTTTTATGGATAATTCCACAGCCTCCATGGACATCCCATTCCAGTGTTTAACAACTGTCATGAAATTCTGCCTCATTCTCTAAGGTCATTTTTTTCTCCCTATTCTGTGCTCTGATGAGACTGAAAACATCTGGTCCTCATTCCAAATATAATGACATTTCCTGCTCCAGACTTCCTTTTTAAATCACCCTCAACCTTCTCTTCTTTAGGCTAAATTCCAGCTCTGCATACTGTTCTTCAGAGTTATATGTGCCAAGCCTTTCGGTATCCTTGCCCGCTTCTGAACCCACGGAGTCACCCAGAACTCGGCTGTTGGCTGAAAGGAGTAGAATTTCCAACTTCACTCCTGCTGAGCAGTCACAAGACCGCCTCCACATCTCTTCCAAGCAATTGCTCACTCATTCTATTCCAGTTCTCACACACACTTAAGGAAGAGGCACTATGTCATTTCAGGGAAGAGACTTTCTCTCCATCTACTTGCTTTTCCTTTCTATCCCAAGAGGAAAGAGCAGAGAAGATTGAGCTTTGGGAGTCAAGTGGCAGACAGCTGTGGTTTCGGCCTCTAGCGGTCATACAACTCCAGAGGGACAGGAAGGTCAAGGGAAGCATGTACAACCGCAGGCTGTTCACGTGGCTCGGAGGAGGAGATGACCAACCCCTAATAAAACACCGTCTGCCGGACATGCCATTGGGACTGGCATGCTAATTGAAAACAGCAGGCGTGGGGCTGCAACTTTTGACTTTAGCACTTGGCTTGGAATAACTTTCCCTTCCACAGAAAAGGCAGTACTAGCTGGTAAAGCTGTGCTGTTAAAAAAAGATTCAAGCAAACCATCATCTCTGTCTAGCAGATGATAAAGAAATATTTATCTTTATTTACTTTTTCAGGAAATTCATGTCTTATTTACTTCCTTTCAACAGGGCCAAAGCTTGATACTGTCATACACAAATGTTTTATTATATTGGGATAGAAAATATCTATTAATCCAATTTAACTTTCAATAATTTAAATGCCGTATTATTTTTATTATAATTTCTATTTATTTTTCTAAACCAAAATAACAGAGGCACATAGTTCAACAGTTCTATATTATTTTTACTGAATGGTGGCACACTGTCCACCTCATCCCAGTCCAGTTTCCTTTCTCAGAAGCAACTTCTTTGTAGTCTTTAGCCTATTTCCTTTGTTACTTACCCCCGTTCCTTTAAATATCATATTTAGTGTTAGGTTTGGTTTTTCAATTTTAGACATTATATATTGACTTCCTACTATAGAAAATGAAAGTTTAGCTTGTCTCTTTACATCTTTCTCATTCATTTTGTGCTTCCTCAGCCTCTCAATATAGTTACATCATAATTTTGTCTAAATAAACATTCACATTATTATGAATAGCATAAGTATGTATAATGCCATTTACAGATAAACTATAAAGGATAATATGATTACTCTTTACAATTTGCACTTTTTTGTTTTTCCTCGAGTTTCATTTCTTCTCATTTTTTTAATTTAATTTTCTATGTATTTATCATTAATCCATTCTTAAATTCTCTCCCAGTTATCCATATTTCCTTTTTAAATGCTCAAATAAATCAAGTGTTTTATCAATTTCTTTTTTTGTGGGTACATTTTTC
>NW_011888824.1:8227675-8231599 GCF_000151845.1 Pteropus vampyrus | reverse complement strand
TATTATTTTTATTATAATTTCTATTTATTTTTCTAAACCAAAATAACAGAGGCACATAGTTCAACAGTTCTATATTATTTTTACTGAATGGTGGCACACTGTCCACCTCATCCCAGTCCAGTTTCCTTTCTCAGAAGCAACTTCTTTGTAGTCTTTAGCCTATTTCCTTTGTTACTTACCCCCGTTCCTTTAAATATCATATTTAGTGTTAGGTTTGGTTTTTCAATTTTAGACATTATATATTGACTTCCTACTATAGAAAATGAAAGTTTAGCTTGTCTCTTTACATCTTTCTCATTCATTTTGTGCTTCCTCAGCCTCTCAATATAGTTACATCATAATTTTGTCTAAATAAACATTCACATTATTATGAATAGCATAAGTATGTATAATGCCATTTACAGATAAACTATAAAGGATAATATGATTACTCTTTACAATTTGCACTTTTTTGTTTTTCCTCGAGTTTCATTTCTTCTCATTTTTTTAATTTAATTTTCTATGTATTTATCATTAATCCATTCTTAAATTCTCTCCCAGTTATCCATATTTCCTTTTTAAATGCTCAAATAAATCAAGTGTTTTATCAATTTCTTTTTTTGTGGGTACATTTTTCCTATAGCTGTCTGATTTGCTCTAATCTGGACTGGTTTCCCAGTCTGCAACTGTGTCACGACGGTCTCTCCTTTCACCATTATCATGGGGATTGCATGTGATTCCCTTTTGAGTAGATCTGCTATTTTCTGGATTTCACCTCTTCCTCTTTATAAGTTTACTCCCTCATTTTGGTGGAGACATCCTCTCAATAACTACCTGAGAATGCATACGTGAGTGACATTTTTGAGATTGTACAAGTTTGAAGACATTTATATTCTCAAATCTGATAAATTGTTAATTTGTTTGGCCATAGAATTTTAGGTCAATTATCATTGTCATTCAAATTTCAAATGTGTTGTTTCATTGTCATCTAGCTTCTGGTGTTGCAGTTAAGAAGTTTAAAGTTGTTCTGATCCTGGATCCTTTTTTATGTAATCTATTTTGTTTTCTTTTTGGATGTTTATCAGCTCTTTTTGTCTCTAATATTCTGAATTTCATAATAGTGTTCCTCGGCAGAGTCCATTATCAGCACAGTGCTGGGTACTTTGGTCCCTTTCGATTTTGTAAAATTGCCTTGAATCATTTACCTTATGATTTCTTCTACTTGATTGTTTCTGTTTTTCTTTCCTTAAATGTTGCTTTTAAAATGTTGATACTTCTGGATCAATATTCTAATTAACTTTTCTTTTTTTCTCTTTATTCTAGTTCTTTACTTTTCTACTTCCTGTTTCCCCCAACCTCATTCTTTTCTTTCATTCTTTCTATTGGATTTAAAATTTTTACAATTACATCTTCTCGTTTCAGAAAATTCTTTTTTGGTGTGTTTTTTTTATTCTAATTTTAGGATTATTTTAGGGTAGAAAATATCTATCAATTCATTTTCTATTTGATAATGCCCTATTCTTATTTAATAGATGATATATATTCTTGTATCTCTGATGGTTCTCTCCCTTAAAAAAAAAACAAAAAACTTTTCTTCTCATTGTATAGACTCTGGATATCCAAGTTGCTTTTATTCTGTTTCTTTTAGGATATTTATGCAATTTCTTAAACAAACCTTCAAACAATTCTCTTTTCAGCCCCACCCTCAATTTACTTCCATAGGTACAAGTACCATTTTACTGACCCATTGTAGGCATTATGGTATAAACTAGGTTTCTTCTTATTTTCCCAGCAATTGTCTCAAAAATCTGTTTTCTCTGTCTTACAATGTCAATTATTATGGTCTTATTCTGCTTTTGAAATTTCCAAATTTTCTTACTCAGATATTTCCATTTCTCTTTGACAATGTAGATTTCATTTAGTAAGCTCCATTTTATTTTAGTGAGTTTTTAGGGTGAGTAAAGGACATTTTATATGTTCAATATGGTATCTTTAACTGGTTACCATTCATTCTTTTACTTTTTTATTTAAAAAGTCTAAACCAGGAATATAAATGAGCTGGTAACATGGGAATAATTATGCAAGAGACATTAATCCACCCAACTTAATACATTGCATTACGTTTACAAGAGTCACAGATTCATATTATCTCCTTGAGTTTTGTAAAAATTTGAGCTGGTAACCAATCCCTGTAGACATAACTAGCTTTGGATTCCAGTCCTGCAATTTACTAGATAGTTGGCTTTGAACAAATAACCTAACCTCTAAGTTTCAATCTCTTCATCTCTAAACTGGGAAAAATAGCTTCCTTACAGGGCTGATTCAAGAATAGATTTATTATTTTCAAAGTGTCTAGAATGGGGCCATTATTATTACTTCATAACTTTTCAAATATATTTCCTCAAAACTATTGCTTAATCCCAAATATCTATTACCATGTTTATAATTACAGCTGTGACTTTTGATCAGTCAAATAAACCGCTAATGAATATTGATTGTAAATGATATATTCTGATCTCAAAATTTTGAAACAGAAATATACATTACAATTTTTTTTAGTTGCTTTGTTACTGATCTTAATAAAAAAGCTTTTAGTTTTTTACTGTCGACTACAATGTTTGCTGTGATGCTTTCATATATAGTTGTCATTATATTGAAGTAATTTTCTTCTAGTCTTAGTTTGAGTGTTATTATAAAAGGGTGTTAAATTTTTTTTCTCAAATGTTTTTTTCTACATCTATTAAAATGATTAAGTGATTTTTATTTTCCATTCTGCTAATATAGTGCATCACATTGATTGATTTCGTATGTTAAATCATCCTTGCATCCCAAGGAAAAATATCACTTGGTCATGGTGTATGACCCTTTTCATGTGCCGTTGAATTTGGTTTGTTAGTATTTTGTTGACAGTTTTTGTATTTATGTTCATCAGGATATTGGTCTGTAGTTTTCTTTTCTTGTAGTGTCTTTATTTGGCTTTGGTATCAGAGTAATTCTGACCTTATAAAACTGAGTTTGGAAGTGTTACCTCTTCTTCAGTTATTTGGAAGGTTTTGAGAAGGATTGACATTCTTTAATTGGTAGAATTATGTTTAGATTTTTTCTTCATAATTCAGTCTTTGTAGGTTATATGTTTCTAGAAATTTATCCATTTCTTTTAGGTTATCCAATCTGTTGGTTTATAATTGTTTATTGTAGTTTCTGATAAATATATGTCATATGTATATATATTCTATATATATAAAATGATTTATAATTGCATCAATTGTAATCTCTCTTCCTTCATTTCTGATTTTATTTGAGTCTTCTCTTTTTTCATAGTCTAACTAAGGTTTTATCAATTTTCTTAATCTTTACAGAACACTAACTCTTAGTTTGGTTGATTTTTTTCTTTTATTTTTCTATTCTTATTTCATTTATTTATTCTCCAAACTTCATCATTTTTTTCCTTCTGCTAACTTTGGGCTTTGTTTGTTATTTGTTTTCTAGTTACTTGAGGTATAAAATGAGGTTATTTATTTGAGATCTTCTTTTTAATACAGGTGTTTACCACTACAAATTTCTTTCTTAGTACTATTTTGCTGCATCTCTTAAGTTTTGATATGTTATATTTTTGTCTCGAGACATTTTCTAATTTCCTTTTTGACTTCTTCCTAACCTATTGTTTAGAAATGTGCTACTTAATTTCCATGTATTTGTGAACTTTTCAGTTTTCCTTCTGTTATTAATATCTAGTTTCATTTCCTTGTAGCAAAAAAAAAAAAAAAAAAAAATTGGAAAAAAAATTTGGTATGACTGCATTCTTAATAAATTTGTGAAAATTTATTGGTGACCCAAAATGTGATCTATCATGGATAATGTTCCTGGATAAGAATGAGTTATTCTGCTGCCATTGGGTGAAATATTTTGTATATGTCTGTCCGTTAGGTTCATTTGGTCTATGCC
>NW_011888824.1:8221648-8227625 GCF_000151845.1 Pteropus vampyrus | reverse complement strand
ATAAAATGAGGTTCTTTATTTGAGATCTTCTTTTTAATACAGGTGTTTACCACTACAAATTTCTTTCTTAGTACTATTTTGCTGCATCTCTTAAGTTTTGATATGTTATATTTTTGTCTCGAGACATTTTCTAATTTCCTTTTTGACTTCTTCCTAACCTATTGTTTAGAAATGTGCTACTTAATTTCCATGTATTTGTGAACTTTTCAGTTTTCCTTCTGTTATTAATATCTAGTTTCATTTCCTTGTAGCAAAAAAAAAAAAAAAAAAAAATTGGAAAAAAAATTTGGTATGACTGCATTCTTAATAAATTTGTGAAAATTTATTGGTGACCCAAAATGTGATCTATCATGGATAATGTTCCTGGATAAGAATGAGTTATTCTGCTGCCATTGGGTGAAATATTTTGTATATGTCTGTCCGTTAGGTTCATTTGGTCTATGCCGTTGTTCAGGCCCTCTGTTTCCATATTGATCTCTGTCTGGTTGTTTATTATTGGAATATCACAGGTCTTGTCAGTACTCCAAATCAAATGAGACATAATAAATCAGTCCCCTGCCTCCCACAAAAAATCCAAACTGTTGGACAAATGATCCAACTCTTTTCCTCTCCAGGGATAAGCTAGAAGTTGGGGATTTTCTCCCACTTAGTTCATTCTGAGTCAGGAGATAGGGGCAATAGCCAGTGAGTGTGTACTAGTTCAAACCTTCATATTTGTTCTCAGTGGCCACCAAACTGGCACTTTTTTCTGTTAGTGTTTAGATTTAAGCAAGATAAAGAACAATCCTTCCGGTAGCAACTCCTGCCCCGCTCCACCTCAAAAAAGTCTGAACATTCAATGTATGTTCCAGTCTTCTCTTTCTCTCCCCAGGGGAAGCTGGGAGTTGGGAATTTCTTCCTCATCACACTGCACTGTATCAGGGGGAGGAACTCTTGTTAGTGAATGCAGCAAATTCTTCTATTAGCTTTGATGTGGTTGGTTTCAGGCTTGTCTGGGGTGAAGAAACTTCTTAAATAGTGTTCGGAATTCTCACAAAGGAAATTGATCTATGCGTTGTGTTGAATAGGTATCTGCATGTGGGATGGAGGCCTTGGGGTTTCCTGTTCTGCCATCTTGCTGATATTTCCATTCAAGGTATGATTAATTTTATAAATAATAAATTATTTTTTCTAAACATTAAGCAGCTATTATTCATGTTATGAAAAGGAGTTTTTGATAGAGTCAACTCCAAGCCCTCCTTTTCTACCTCTCAGTTCTCCAACTCACACTGTGGTTGAACTTGAGGTTTGAATTGCAAAGAAAAGTTCTGAAGGAAGGAGACCTTACAAGGAAATTGTACATGAAGTCCTACTGATATTTTTAGAGTATCTAAAATGAGTCTCCTGTGAAGTAAGTTACTAAAGTTTCACATCTTTTCTTTCATCACTCAGCCTTGAAATTGGAAAACTATATTTTATATTAATAGTCTTACAGAATGAGTATCAGAAATGTGTGTCATAAGTAGTCCAAATCACCTCAATTCCCCTGGCCTCTTTTACAAATATCTTTAGCATGGAGAGATGAGTCCCAACTGCAGATTTTGTGTTAGCTATCAACTTTCCATGGACCAACGGTTCATTTTCTCATTTAATAAATCACTTCCACTCTGCTACACAGTGGGGAACTTTCTGGTACATTTCCAACATAACTGAAAATAGTTTGATGTTCTTAGCTTTTCCCTGAATATTTGAATGAAGATATTAGAAAACCTGCAAAGTTTCTGTGTGCTAAACATGGAATCACCACACAGTTTGTCAGCTTTCCAGAAAGCCAAACAGAAGCAAACTGCAGTTGAGGAGAAATTATTCTGCTGGCCAAAAGGAAAGGTGAGCACATTGGGTCACACATTACAGTCTCAAAGACTGGACTTACCTACATCCATATGTACGTATATACATATCATAGAATATCATGAATAAGTTATTTGTAAATATTCTAAAAACTTTTTTATTTAATTTTCTTCCTCTGGAATAGAGTATGTTACCGTACTACATATTCCATTGTCTTGGAATTCTTATTTGCCTTACCTCCATTTTCTGAATTAACTGATTTTATTCACAGGCACAGTAACAAGAGCTGACAAAACACAGAGTAGAATAAAATCTTAATTGAAGAAAAGGTCAACAATAGATAAACGGTTAATTTAAAATACTTCTTAAATAACTTTCCTTAGATGAACAAACAAACCTAGTCTAGTATAATGCTATTTGTGTATATTTTTGGCTTTCTGGCCATAATGCTTATGGTGAAAAATTATCCTAATAGTAATTTTATGAATAATATCAGTAAACAAATAATATTTGAGTAACATATATTGAGCATTTATTCTGTTTGGTTACTATTGTAAGTGCTTAATACATAGTGTCTAATTGTAATGACCGTAACAAAGAGGAAGATGTTAAGTAAACTGCTAAAAGTCACACAGCCAAACAGTGGCAGAGCTGGAATTGAAATCCACTCTGTCTGACAACCAAGGCCCATGCTTATAAACATTATCTTACCCTGATTTGGTGCTTAATGAGTAACGACACAGGCTGCTTGCTCCATAGCCTTAAACAATAAAGGTATGCGATAGGAAAGAGCTAAATTATAATAACATCATTCTACTCTTTCACAGTAAAACAAATCAGCCATCAGGAGAGAGAAAATCACTTCTTTATATATATGTAATATATAAAAGTATATTATATATAAATATATATGTATTTCGTTGCAAACCTATAAAAAGTCTCTTTTTTTTTTTTTTTTTTTTTGTCAATATACCCGTTCAAAGACTGAATTGAGTGCACTGTACCTTCTTAGAGCTCTATCCAGGAAAGGATAAGAAAGTTTATATGCTTTTTTTCTTTCCTAAATGGCAAAAAGCCCAGACTTTTTTGTTACCATTCCATGGTAAACATTTGTCTCTCTAGTCACCCAGATTCATGATTCATTTGTTAGGGGTTTAGTGGGTACATTTTGACCAGCAGCCTGCCATGTGCCCGTGTCGGGCCTTGAGTGAGTTCTGTTCAGAAGAAGTCTCCTTTTGACCATACAAGAGCATGTGCACGGGATTTTTAACCAAAAGCGGCTAAGCAATGAGATAGGTATGTAGCACAAGCAAGGCCTAAGGAAGCAATTCACCCATGGATTACCACAGAAGGTGCCCTCAGCATGGAGTGTCACTGGCTATGAACTACAGTTGCAGAGCAGATAGGCACTGTGGCTGCACTGTTTTATTGTACTTATCTGCATACTGGATAGGAAAGAGACATGACTACTTTAAGATCCTTCACATGTGAAGCAAGTCTAGAATTGCTGTACCACATGACAACTGTGTGCTTATGTTGTTTCATCATGACTCATAATGATCTTTTTGAGCTATGCAGCCTCACTATTTAAAATAGCCTTATCATTTAAAAATAAGGTGAGCCTTCTATTAACACTGAAACTAAAATCTGCACAAAATGTCTGCACCCTACATTTACCACACTTGTTGGAACTCAAACTCTCATCTCCAAAGGAACCATTGTGCAAAACAACAACTATATGAAACTTAGAAAACAGCTGAGAATGTAAATGTAGGGAAAATGAAGAGGCTATAAAATAAAGGATCAGTGAAAGCCACTTCTTTTTTTTTAACTTTTTTATTTTTCTATTTTATTCATTATTCCAACGAATACTTATTGAGTGCCTTCTACGTGCAAGACTAGGACAAGTAGAGAGGAAGATCATTCTGAGGCACAGAGTACTTTGGAAGGTAGGCTGATTCCAGGTCCTGCGCCTATAAGCAGTTTAAAACAGAAAATGAGTGGTACTGAGCATTCCCAAAAAACTGAGCAGCAGGCCACATTCAAGTGAGAGAGGAATAAATAAATGTAAAGTCAAAAGACTCCCAACATATATCACCTATGTCAAAATTTTATCTACAGCCAGCCCTATAGCCAGGAAAGAAATAAATGTGTGTTCTGCCCTCTTCCTCTCTGAACTCAGAGTTCTGTCTCGAATATAATAACCACAGTTTAACTTAATTATACATTCAATGAATTTCAGGTGAGGCGAGTCTATAATTTGAAATACTTTTTTCTGTGAGAAATTATGTTTAAGAGCCAAAACCTTTACAAGCAAATTTTGAGTATATCTATATGGAATCATGTCGTTTTTTTGTTTTTGTTTTTTTTTCCTTTCATAAGATTCGTCATGTAACTGTATTTGTAACTATATAGAGTTTAACTATTATGTGAGGGCAGGCTGAATATTTAGTAAAATTTCCATCTTCACAATTAAAAGTTCGACATATATTCATGGTTGATATCTTTCCATCTATAATAGATACAAAGTTGTTTTCTTTTGGGTTTTTAAGTATGAGACTTTTTTTTATCCTAAATATTCACTAACAATATATTAATTATCCATTTAAAATTTTTTCCTCTTGAGTTTAAATTTGTAGTAGAATTTTTCTTCAAACTCTAAAAAGTTAGAATTTATCTAATACTTCCCTGGTTGAAGTTTTCAAAACAGTAAAAGGAATGTTTTTCAACTCTGTACCAAGATCATTTCAGCTAATAGTATATATTTAAATTCTTGTGAGTGATTTTAAATGATTTGCTGAGATCAGCTTAATTACTTGAGGAAAAGAATCATCTGAGATGATTGTGCTATGACACAGGTACATTATTGTTACATTCTTTTTTCTTTTCTGAAATTTCTTAGACTGAAAAATTATATTTATAGATATTTCAGTCATGAGACTTCATCTTTAGTTTTTATAGGACCTGAATCTAAAGAGATAAATCAGAATTGTTGTTAAAGTCTGAATTAATATTGTTGAGATTCTGTTGGCAACACAAGTGCTAATTTTGATTATCTGTTGTGGCTTTAGTACATTTTAATCATGAAGATTGAGTACAAAATATTATAACACTCCATAAAATGTTACAGAGTTCATTTTGGGTCACTATTGTAGTTCCTATTTGTATTCTTCTGGATACACATTAAAGAGCAGAGTAAATGTCCAGTATGACTAACATTCTAAGGAAAAGGTTTTTAAAGTTTTATGAATAGAAAAATTCCAGGAGAATCAAGGTATCCCAGAAACATTGTTAACATATTAAGGTAGAAATCCCCCATTGCTCTGACTGTGCCATACTAAAAGGTACTTCACAGAGAGCAGCTTAAATCAGAGAAGGGTGAATCTTGGCTCTGCCACCTCATAATTCAGAATTTGTGTTTTTATGAAAATTACTTAAATGTTCTGGGCCTTGATTTCCACATATATATAAGAGAGAAATAAATGGCACTCTATAATAGAGTTGTGAAGATTAAATGAGATCTTGTACAAAAGCACCTAAGAAAGTGGCTGGGACATAGCAGCTTTTCAATAAATGATAACTGTATAGCTATATGTACCAGGAAAATGAATACTGAATAATAATGAACAAGTAAATCACCACGACCCTATGAGTCCTTGGCCTGAGACATAAAGAACTTGCGAAATTTAAAAAAACATGGCCTTTTCATTGACCAATTTGTGTGTGTATGTTTGCTGTGTGTGTGTAGGGAATACATGTTTATGATGTATGAGAGATTTCAGCCTAGTTCTCTATTTTCTTTCACTCAAAAGGCAAGTGACTCATACACTCAACCTCTTCTCTCTTCCTTCTTAATGCTTATTTAAAGCATTAAGTTTATGTTCTCCAAGAGCATATGATTAGTAATGGGAGTTAATAACATAAACTAGACTCTGAACATGTGTTAGTCTTGCATGTTAATAATAACGATGCTTTACCCTTCTTAGGTCTAGAAATGTTTTAACTTTATTAAAGATCTGGCTTCTTAAGAAGGCAGTAACTGAAAAAATGCATTGTTTGAAATTTCAGGAAAGACTACTGAGATTATGTCCTATAAGTTATCCTTATAGACTTCTGGATGCCCTTCTGTCCACAAGGACAGTTCTTC
>NW_011888824.1:8217436-8220808 GCF_000151845.1 Pteropus vampyrus | reverse complement strand
AGCCTAGTTCTCTATTTTCTTTCACTCAAAAGGCAAGTGACTCATACACTCAACCTCTTCTCTCTTCCTTCTTAATGCTTATTTAAAGCATTAAGTTTATGTTCTCCAAGAGCATATGATTAGTAATGGGAGTTAATGACATAAACTAGACTCTGAACATGTGTTAGTCTTGCATGTTAATAATAACGATGCTTTACCCTTCTTAGGTCTAGAAATGTTTTAACTTTATTAAAGATCTGGCTTCTTAAGAAGGCAGTAACTGAAAAAATGCATTGTTTGAAATTTCAGGAAAGACTACTGAGATTATGTCCTATAAGTTATCCTTATAGACTTCTGGATGCCCTTCTGTCCACAAGGACAGTTCTTCTTGTGGCTCTTCTGTTATTTTCATGGTCCACCTCAGATAAAGATGAGCTGTGCTATTTCATCACAGTAGCCCATATGATTTTATGCTTTAGTTCTGGGATATAACTTCTGTGGAAAGGAATTTAGCAAAATGTACTATGAACCCTATTGATATCTAAATATTCATATCCAGTTAAAATTCAGAAATAACAATTGAGTAAGCAATAAATCATTAAACATGACCTACAAAAATATACAACACTATTCAAAATATGTTTAAGTATAATTCTGTATATTGAGGTTTAACCTAGCACTATTTAAATTAATAATTATATAGATATTTCGATACATATAGTTACTTTTGTTTTTCAGTTAGTATATCTAGAAAAAAAACAAGAGTAAAGGTAGTGAATTAGAAAACATGGATTGTTGCCTCAACTAAGCCACTAACTGATAGCTTAATCTGAAACAATTTATTTCTTTGAAACAAAATTTTTTCACCTATAAAACTCAGTAGGTGAACTGGAAGGTTTTTAGGTATCTTTCCAGTCTAAAATTCTGTGATATGAGCTTAGAGTTCTTTATTCAAACCCTACCTAATGTTTACCTCCTCTATTCTGGCACTATCTTATATGTTAATAATACTAATTACTACGATTATATCAATTTAGGACATCTGCTGTAAATGTGATTTAGTTAAATCTCAAATAATCATAAGTCTTATCCACAATTAAAAATTTCTTCCCAACTCCCTAGCAATCCTAAGAATTTTATCTTTGGAGCTGTATAGGGTAAACATTATATATAGATGATCACTTTATCTGAAAGTGAAAAATAGGGTATAAATATGTTTCCATATATGCTTTTTCTTTTTAAATTTCTTCAATAAATTTTCTGCCTAATTTCAATTTTGCAATTTAATAAGGACATCATAGAACTATGTAATATAGTTTTCCATAAAAATATGACTGGATTAGGTATAATTTTCTTATGAATTATAACTGCTAACTATAGCAAATTAAAAATTGGAAAATTAGAATTAGAAGTGATTGAATCGATTTGCTTATGAATATAAAACAAACTACTGAGGATATTTGAAAATAAGCTCCAGCAAGGAATTTCAAAGAATCTCTCAAATAAGATATGTTCCAATTCTTACCACCTTAGAAATAATTGGAATCATCACAAAGGAGCTAGCTACGGAGTTAGGGTCATCCAGAGGCAGCTTGCTTTTTGACATTTTCAGTGTCAGGAAGGAAACCAACGGCCCCTAATCAGAGACTTTGGTAATTAGTACAATTCAGGAGCTCACCACCTACAGGAAATGAAAAGACAAAACATAGTCTGTTAAAGCAGCTTGTTTTACTTTGATCTTCAGTGAAACCTGGCTGCAGTACCCAAGCATTCCAGCTTTATTGAACATGAGGGTTCATAATGGACACAGCATGTTGGCAGCTGATTTCAGTGAGGAAACTCCACCTCTTTTGCTCTGCTCCCTATCCCTGTGTTTGACAATAAACTCTTCCTTCTAGAGATAAACTCATGAAACTTTATCTGATGTGGCATGGGGTAAAACATTGTCAATTTAAGAACATCGATATTTGAATGAGCTACAAAACATTTATGCTTTGTGGGAACCAACCAAATTTTACTATAAAATCTTTCTTCAAATAGCTTACAGTGTACATGCAGTCACTAATCTAACAAGTGTCTATGGAATATTTATTTGAACCAGTACATAGACTTTTTTAACATTCAAAAAAGCACAAAATCACAAACAATTTAGCCCCAGCACTTCAGATTTTAAAATTCCATGTGCTTTGAGGTTTGATTATTTAGCTCAAGTTGTGGGTCAGATAAGAGACATTCTGATTAGAGGACTTATTATTTCGGATGCTTTATCTTCTGAGTAATATTAGTGATATAGAGATTTCAGGAATATATGGTCAGGGAAGGTGAAAAGAGCAACATTTTTATCAGAGCTCGTTGAGATATGAGAGAGAGAGAGAGTATGTGTGTGTGTGTGTGTGTGTGTGAGAGAGAGAGAGAGAGAGAGAGAGAGAGAGAGAGAGAGAGAGAGAGAGACAGCAACAGATTAAATAAACTTTTCCCATAAACCCTATTTGCCACTTACATGGATAACTTCATGCTCAGAGAACAAGGATAGAATTGACCCAAATGAAGCCTGTTTAGGTGTATCTATCAATCCAACATTTACTAGTTCCCTCCCATGCACCAAGCACTGTGCTAGGCACAGGATCCCGTGATGGCTACGAGGACAGCCCCTAACAGGAGCAAATACTCATTTCAAACCTACCAGCCTGAAAGGGCTCCTGCAGTTTTTATCCCATGACCATTGCATGTATTTCCTTGTGGTTCTGCCGATTAGATATTTGGCTTTTGAATTAAGGCAATTAGAGCAAGGTTAAGAGAACATCAAGACTGACCAGAATAAAATGCTAGCAAGGGCCTTCAGTTTTCATCTGTGAGTTTATCTCATGAAATCCTCTTCAGTGACATTTGCTTAAACTGAAATAGTTTCAACTATTCACTTCTAATTGGTGAAACAATGTTTTGTGTGGCTTTACTGGAGGTGGGGGAGCAAAGAGGAAATTTATTAAAGTTTTTTTGCTCTACTTTTAGAATTCATTTTTTCCCATTTCTCCTTTTAATTAAATGAGTGCCAGCCTCAAAGCTACATGGCTTTTTTGTCAATAGTTTTTCTAATTAGCCAAAAACTTAGATGTGGAAAATGCAGGAATTATGCACATCCCTTGATTTACCCTTGTGAATTTTCACATGGTTCTCCTTGCTTCTTCCTTGCTTTACTCTTTCTAGTATACCTGTGATTTCAAGAACAGCCCTGTAATTTGAAATTCAGTTTCTAAAATTCACAGGTAACTTTTCAGCCTATTTGCTTATTGACTGTTATTAACCTTTTAGTTTTGGCATAAAGTTTTAGAGCTCAGTTTCACTGGCGTTCATGTAGTCAATTCCATTTTTTGGAATTGACACAAGGATTTTTTT